>NW_015112739.1:151126-154010 GCF_001443285.1 Poecilia latipinna
CTGCACAGATGTTCCTGTACACTATGCCCGCCACTTGGTTATGTCGTTCCATGTACGCTTTCCCTGCCAAGGATAGGGTTAGGGTAAGGGGTTAGGGTTAGGGTACATATATGGAAGATGTTGTTTTCATGACATCTTCCATGGTTCAGTCCCTTCATTGTGTTCCTCACCCTGTCCTTTATTATTTGGCCTTATATTCTACTTAAGCTTGAAAAGATTTACATGCCAGTGTATTTTTGAGTGCTAAGGCTCACATTTGCATTTATTTTCGCTAAACCAAGGCTCTATAGGATGAGGAATTATAGTCACAGACACTGCCTAACTTCTCAGTCGTGGGACAAAAAAAAATCTGATCAGTCATTTAAGGTAAAAGCAAAAACAAAGGTCTCTGACACTGAAAGTCTTGCTATGGTTGGTTTGGTTAGACCTATTGATATCTCATAACATTGTAGATATGCGTCTGTCTAGTTGTATCTCATTGTCAGCACTTTAGCTGTTGACTGCAGTTGTGTATTAAATGGCCGTTTGAGGGAATGAATAAAGGTATTTGGAGTCTCCTAGACACTTTTCCTTTAAATATAACAGAAAGATTGTGATTGAACCTGACAAGAGTCGTTTTTAGATGGTTTTCCACTGCTGACAGCGAATGGTTGACATCAAACTGACAGCCAATTGATTTTCTAGCTTAATGACTGATGCCATTGGCCTGTGCTGTAGCTTACAGTGTAATTAAAAGCAGTAATAATTTGCTGCCGTTTTAAAAGTTCAGCTGCCATATTTCAAGAAAGTTTCAGATCCTCTAATGAAATAATTAATTGCCTCGCGTGTTTTAATTTAACCCTCTGAGATCAGCGAGTCATTACTAAACCGTGTGCGTCTGCAGCGGCGGTGTAGAAAGCATATGCCGCACTGCTTCAAGTGATCCATCATCTGGTTCGTGCGTGTTAACCGGCGTGGTGAACGTGTGTGTTCGTTGCTGTCCCTCCAGACTGCCGCGAGATCCTCCTACCGCTGATGACGGAACAGCTGAAGTCCCACCTGGAGAAGCAGGAGGAGCCGAAGGCCTGCTGCCAGCTGCTCAGTGACATCATGGAGGTGCTTTACAGGAAGGACGTGGTGAGAAACACGACACACGTGCAGGGCATGCTTTATTCTCGCCAGAGGTAATTAAATGTCAGTTTGCACTGACCACACAGCATTATGCTGCCACAGTCATGTTCTACCACACACTGGGCTTTACGTCTTGGCCATAAAATTCGGTGCAGTGTTTTCCAACATCGTCCCAAGATTGTCTAATGTTGTAGAGCCCTAGTCTTTATTCTTAAAGGGAGAGTATTATGTAAAATCAGCTTTTTTTTTTAGCTCTTCTCATCAAAAACATACTGGGAGTGTTGCCTTGATTCTTTCATGTTTGTGAAATTCCTGAAATTGCCTGTGGTGATCATTTGGCACTTGCTCTCCCAAAGTGTCACCTCTTTCCACAAAGCTCTTCCTCTTACAGAGCACCGCTCCACTGCCCCTTCCTCACTCAGCTCCTTCAGACTAGCACCAGCAGCAATTAGCAAACATCAAATGGAACTGACTGTTTCATATGCTGAGCTTATCGTGCAAACTCTTTGTCAATCCAGTGCTTCTAAGAATGTTTGTCAACGGCATAATGGAAAGGTTTTGTCGTAATGATGTGCTGAAGGCAGAGTGTTGGAAAGAACAGGGACTTCTTAAGGAGACAGTGGCCAAGTTATCAAATTGCAAAGTCAAATTTCTTTTAAAGGTAACAGTTTCTTGATTGTGCTATAAAAAGTCACACTATGTGCCTGGACAGTACACATTTCTGTGATTACTGCTTGAATGGTTGTTGTTGCTCTCTAAATTATTTCTCGGATATAATGGAGGGAAAGATTAACACGACAAATGACTAATGAAACAACACAATAAGTTCTGCCTTGTCTCCTGGTGCTGTAGAGCCAGAGAGCCTTAAAGCAAGTGTTAAATAATAATGCAGTTTGTTAAAAAGAATTTGCATTTAAAAGTTCCCAGACCGTGAAGTGATGCTTTTCAATTGACAACGTTATACACTGATATTAATACCACATAAATGGCTTCATTTAATACATTTCTAAATTGCTCTTCCTTCATTCCTATTGATGAACTACCAAATTAATAATGGATTTTAGCACAAATCTTCTCCCATCCCTCATACTCAGACTCCTGCCCTGGATCTGGCATGCTCGAATAGTTAGATCCACACACACACACACACCCACACACGCAAACAAATACTCAGCTGCTGTGTGAGTGTGTTTGATCGTTTTCCATGCCCAGACTCCTGATGTCCTCCCCTTGGCCCTCTCAGGCTCTCGTCATTGATCACCGCGGCCCGCCCTCCCACACTATACTTTGCTGGGATTATCTACCTCTCCCACTCTCCTCCAGCTTTTAAACTCCCTCTGCTGCTCTACAACAAATATCAGCTTCCTCTCAGAGTCTCACTTTCTCTTTCATATCTGTCTGGTGCATCAATACAGCCAGAGATTTCCCAGGCTTACAAACACAGATAGGAGGAAAAAAAAAAAAAAAAGAACAGGGGGCTATCTTAAGACTGGATCACAAACCCTGTGGTGTGGAGTACCAGCAGATCCTCCAACTACATCTGTTGTGTCTTTGATATCAGTTACTCTGAGACGGACTGAGAGAGTAAAACTAACAGCAGCTAGACTGTTGCAGCCGGTGTAACAATAACTGGACAAAGAAAGGCACCAAATCACATGAGAATATTTCTGTTTACTCAAATTTCCCATTTAGCAAAATGAAAAAAAAAAAAAAAAAAAAAAAAAATTCATAATTTTATATATATATATATATATATATATATATATATATATAT
>NW_015112739.1:157091-169437 GCF_001443285.1 Poecilia latipinna
AAAAAAGTGAAAAAAAAAGGGCCCAAAAACAAAGAAAAATTTTTTTTTTAATTAAATTTTCCCTTTAAAAAAAAAAAAAAAAAAAAAAAAAAAAAAATATATATATATATATATATATATATATATATATATATAAAGTGAATTCAACACTTTTCATTTACTGCAACTCTACCATGTTGCAGTAAAGTTGACCTCATTTTCCAACTGAAAGGCTGCCTAAGAGTCCTACTTTCTGGAAAATGTAAGTGAAACTTTCTTGTTTGAAAGGTAGTGTGTTCAGTGGCTGCTTTATATAACTTTGTGAATGTGTGCCTTATATACCTCAACAAGAGACTTGGGGTGCATTCACGCCTGGTTTAATTAACCAGATTGTTTTCCTAGAAAGTTCGGTTTGTCTGCGAAGGTGTGAATTCAACACTCCAACTCAGGATGCATGCACATCTTTAATATGATCTCAAATTTCTTTGCACTGAAAAAGTGGTATAAATCCAAACTTTACTTGGAATTTTTAAAAGATTTCTGGTGCTAGTGGTATTAATTTACAGAAATCAGCAAATCTGATAGGCTAGGAGTCCAGCACCACACTGCTGCATTGAGAATTAATAGCCCCTTTATGAACCATTAAATGAATTAATTTTTCATTAATTCATTTAATGGATTAATGAAAATTGATTTTCATTAATTTGCATAGCAAGATCTCCGCTCTTGCTATGCTAGAGCAGGAGATCTAGCATAGCAATAGATCTCCTGCTCTATTGCTATGCTATGCGACACCCTTGAAACGTCTTGTTGAATGTATTATTTACTATTTGATATCGATCAGAGTTTCACAGAATTTATCACTAGAAATGCATTCTAAAATTATGCTACTCCTTCTAAAACATAAATATATTTATATAAGGCTTTATACTCATTTTTCAAGATTTTTTTCTCGTCAGCTTTGGTTCCCTCCTCAGAAAGGTACAACGAGTAATAAAAAGAAAAACATGCCAGAACTGTCTCAGACAGATAAATGGGACAATGCAAAAATAAAACGGAAAGTGCATCGGGTAAAGGTTTCTCTAAGCCCACAAGGGATTTTTGGCTCTACGTTCTTACACTTTATATTTATGCCATAATATATTTAGGCTGCATTCTGTCAAGAAATACTTATTTTAAAACTTTTGTCAGTCGTAGCAGAACAAAAGTCATTAATGTATCATTACGTCTGCATAATACAGAAATAATTTACTCTTACGCAGCCAGTGAAGTTTTAGCTTTTTATATTGTTTTATCATTTTCCTCTGCTCTGATGTCTCTCTATTCTGATGGATATTCCACTGTATTCTCTGCAGGGTCCCACTCAGTGGCATGTTCAAGTTATCATGGAGAAGCTGCTGAGGACAATAAACAGGACAGTCATCTCCATGGGCCGGGATTCTCCTCACATCGTAAGTTTTGTCAGACACCGATAGCATCAGCAGGACGGTCCCGTCTCCATGCCTTCTTTTTGTAGAAGGTTATGGATCGTCTTGAGACGCATACGTATACGCAAATATGCACCATCAGCTCTTATGTCTGCACACTGTAGACTGTGAAACTCTGTACAGCTTCAGACTGACACGGTCTACCTCTGCGGATTCCTTTCGCATTCCTTCTTCATAAAAATGACTCGCATCTTTCTGTTTGAATGTGTGTTTTGCCTGAGCTGTTTTTTTGTTTTTTTTTAAACTGTGGCTTCCTTGTCTAAGTGTCTGATCCTCTTATTAGTGCACATCTAATGTTTTCGCTCTGTAATCTAATTACTGTATCCCTCTGTTATCCCTGTGCGCGTCCTCCTTGCAGCCCCTCTCCGTCAGAGCTTCATAGTGGTTGATGCACTTATCAGTCTCTGTGTAAAGACAATGTCTGCCTTTGTAGATTCCACTTGTTCGTCAGGCCTGAAATTCAACCTCCGATATTGTTTGGGTTGCTTTTTTTTTTTTTTTTTTTTCAACCCATAGATGCTTATCTTCTCTCTTTAGGTTATAGTTTGAAAGTTAAGATTTTTATATGCCTTTTGTGTTTTTGAGATTTTGCATCCAGAAATACTTCTATGCCTGTATAAATAAAGTTACATGTAATGCTGATGATTTTAGACATCTGAGACTATCTGGAGACGGGAGGAGCTGTTAATCGTAGCTCTGGTTGAACAAACAGCCGAAGGTCAGCAACTTTTTTGGGTGTTTTGCCACACAGTCTGCTCAAGTTTGGGGAATTACTTCCTGTTTTTGGGTAAAGATGAATTAAGAAAATTGTGAAAATGATTTGGTTTTGAGAATTCCTGTCCCATTATTTATCTATCAATACACATTAAGAATCAATCCATCTATCCATGGTTAATCCATCTGTTCCTCCGTCCATCCATTTGTTCATCTATCAACCATTTATAAACTGATAGTGAGTTTTAGTTTTAATAGAGCTCCATCTCTGTGAAATGCCAAAAAAAAAAAAACCTGTGCATAATTACAATGTCAGTAGTCATCCTGTTTTGTTATATTGCTCTCCTGTTAAACGTCAGCAGCCTCATTTTTTGTCTTCTTTCCTCCGATTCATTTCCTCCCAGGATGCCCACATTTTTTTTGCAGGGTCCGTAGCTGTTCCTTCTTTCTGCCCCTCAAACTGTCTAATGGCATTCCCAGCTATGCGTCGAGCTAATTTTGTAGATTGGAAGCCCTTTGTAGGGTAACAGATTGCTTGTGTGCATCGCGCTGAATAATGTGAAGCTAATGAAGCTGTGAGTTCAGCTCAGACCGCCCTCTTGTCCATTTGTTTTTTTTTGTTTTTTTTTCCCTCGTCGGAGATTTAAGATTCCTGATTGCTCTTTCTTTGCAGTTTTCCAGCAAAGAAAGAGCGTGTCACCGCCATGTCGAAGATCGAACGCTTTCCTGGTCCTGTTTGGCTCATATTCAAAACGTTTGGAAAGTGGAATTTCGGAAAAAGGCTTTATCCTCTGCAGTTATTTTTCTTTTCAGTTGGTTTGATCATGTATTTCAGATATGGATCTCCTTCCATTTTGTCTAACAGGCTGTCAAGATGAGGGAAAGTTTCCTCTGCTGTGTTACTGCTGTATTATACTAAGTGCATCTATTTCGGGGTCCCCCCCCCCCCCACCTCCCTGCGGTGGAGGTGAAACAGTGTTGCCTGCTTCCAGGGGTTGTCGCTGAATGGCACCGTCGGAGACCGGCGTCCTCTCTTACGTTCTGTGGCCCCTAATGAAACAATCTGCTCTGTACACAAATGCTGCTGCCGCCCTCTGACTCCGTTCTTATTTCGTCCCTTCTGACGCCTGCCATTCGTCAGCTGATTTCTCGTTTTTCCGACTGGTCATTGCACCTGACTGCGTTGACATTTCTAAGTACCTGAATGGCATTTTGCATCATCGTGCGAGGAGTCCTTTTGTGCGATGCAGAGTTAGAGGTCACATCAATGTCTGTAGTTTGCATAATAAAACAGCATTGAAATTAAGGCTGTAAATCATGACCTGATGATCAATGGGATTAGCCTGAATTTTTATGAGCTCTGGGAGAGCCTTCCCATCAAAGTTGCAGTTGCTGCATTTGCATGGCGCTGCCTCGTCTGCAGGCAGTGCTGCCGCCGCTGCAGCTACTGCCTGCCGACCTTGTTCTTCTGAGTGGCAGCCTCTTACATTTAGATTTATGCATTAACTTTTTGCCCCCCCAAACCCCCCCCACCGACACCCGCTGTGGTGGACGCAGAATGTTGATGAGAGCGATCGCAGCAACGACTTTGTGGGGTGGCGCTGGTTCTGCTGCGCATTGTCACTGCAGAGCTACGCCTGTTAGCGACTTAGACACAGCACCGTCATACGTTTGATTCATTGGACATCCTAGCGGGGCCTGCCTTTTGTATTCACGTCCACCCTCGCAAGTGGCTCTGAAACGAGCCTCTTTGAATAAATTTACATGAGGATAATAGGAGAAACGTGTAGCCAGGTCCTGCTGAAATCGCCAAGTTTTACCTTTACGTTCTTGAATAACATTTTCCTTTGCTGTAGGGATGGAGTGAACCCACAAAAAAAAGCAATCTGTGTCTTCTGCCTTCCTGGCTGCTTAATAAGTAACACACTAAACCTGACCATTAGGGGGAATTGCCAGTGGTGCAATTGCTTGTCAACATCTGTTAAATTCTAATAAAACACAGTAGCGATATAAATTGAGCTTTGGATTTCACTGAATCACAGTGGGCTACAATTCAGATGGAGTTGGATATACCAGTCATCAACGGTGCATTGTACTGCACAGTTATAATCAAAACACTTCAAGACATAAAACAATGAATTTCTAATGCTGGATTTCACAAAAACACTAAAGAGTGGAGGATTTAAGTTAGCAACTTATGCATATCTCGATCAGGTGTTGCGTTGTCTTTCACGTTGTAATTAGTATCTTACATTGAATCCGTTGGACCTTCATAAGTCTGTCTGCTTGGCAGGTGTGGTGGGACTTTTGATCCTGTCAGGAAGCTAAAAAAATCAATTGCTTCAATGTTGTTTTGTAGCAAATTATCTGGAATCCTCGCTGTGTTCTTGACACAGCCCCCCCGTCCCCCCAGCAGCTGTGTCGTAAAAGAGTAGACCACCCTGAAGTACAAACAAGAATAAAAACAGAGAGAGAGATACAAACTGAAAATAATGCACTTGCATAAAAATAGAAAACAAATTGAAAAACCGACCGTGGCGTTTTGTTTCATACAGGAACAATTTCGAATTAAGTTATTTTAGTAAAGCAACATCTCGCCGTCAAGTTTATGAATTTTTATTGCAAGATTCAGGGACGTAGATTGAGACGTTGGTTGTCAAACTACCGTTTCTCTTATTTAGCAACAGCGAAGCGCACCGTGCGTACGGACCGCTGCGCTCCCGTGGAGTTCTTCTGGAGGTTTCCCTGCAGTGTGCGGAGCTGCAGGGGAAGAACCCTGTGTTATTGATTGACAGCACTGGGTGGACTGGCTATGGGAGCTGGTGCTTGTCTTCTCTGCTGCATGCTCTCTGGATAAACAGCGTTCCGCAAAAGCATCTGTTTCATTAAGCCTGGTCGGATCAGGATACTCCTCCGGTTTTCCATCTAATTTTGTTCCTCTTCGTCTTTTATGAGTTTATGTCTGTTTCTGTCCAAACATATCTGCTCACTTCTTGCGTCGTTCTGCCCGCGCGCGCTCCCTCTCCCTCCTCCTGCTCCGTCTCTCTCTCTCTCTCTCTCTCTCCTGCTGGCCAGACTGCTGCAGAGCTCACAGAAAAGAAGCATAGTGAGATATGGCGATGCATCATAATGCCTCAAACACCTTGTTATCACTCACTGGACCTCTTCTTCCCGATTCTCAACCACACGTTTGAGAAGCGTAGCCTTTCTGAGAGAACTCTGTGAAACCGGCTGACACTGTTAAGCCACTAAGGACAATGTGTAAAAGACAGTTGGATGTCATGTTTGTTCTACTGTGCTTCATACAAGCACTTAAAGGAACAGCCCCATGGTGACACTCTTACTGTGACTCAGAGGAGGAGGAGGAGGAGTGTTGCCCTCCAGTCAAACTACCTAGCGCATCTACACAAGGATCTCTCCTGCCTCACTGCGTCTCTGGGGCATTTGTTCAGAGCTTTGTCCTCTGCTTGTCTCTGGTTCTAGTTGCACTTTGTTTCTGGTCCAACCGCATTACGGTTTTGATGTCCTCAAACAGGCTCCGAGGCAGACACAAGCGCTGCACTGCTCATCCCTTCTCTTGTATTCCACTCTCGTTTCTTTGCCGCCGCGCCACATCAAAGACACAGCAGCGTTCCCAACCTAATCTTCTGCAGGTTATCGCATAGAAAATCTTTTTTTGTTGTTGTTGTTGTTGTTGTACGTATACGTACATTTGCAGACTCTTCTCTACAGATGAGATTTCACAAGGTTTGCTCCCCAAAGGCACAACATATTTTTCCTAGTTGATTTTCAGCAGCTTTTCAGCCTGCAGATGGCTTGGCTCGGATTTCGGCTCAAAATATTTAACAAATTTGATACAAAATTAGTTGAATGAAAATGTGCTTTGTCCCATTCTGTTTCGATAGTTTGAGCTGCAATTTGCTCAAACTGGCGCAATGTGTGATTGATACTGTTGGACAGCATTTTATCACCCAGACATTTTAATTTGTGTTTGCATGCTTTAGTAATGAAACAGTCTTCTTCGTTTTTCGAGAGCTGTGTAGATGTCTTGTTTTTATTTATTTATTTTTTTCCATTTTTAGAATAATAAATAGCTTTATTTTAAGTCTCTTTTTTTCTTTAAAAACAGTATAAAATACAGTATTGCACATAGTAAATCAATTGCACTTCTGTAAGGTACAGATAAACATCTAGTTCTTTCTAAATGCTACAATAGAACTACTGAAAGAAACCAACCTGGCATTTACAAAAGTGAATCGCACGTAACCAACAGAATGCAGCATGTTTAAGCTCGTGAAGTTTGAACCAGTCATGTCTTGTTTGGCAGATGGTCGTGTTTTCCCCCTGACACAATTTGGACACGTTTCCTCTTCTTTGGGGCAGTGCTTTTGCCTTTCAACGTGACTTTGGTGAAACTGGTAACTGTATTCTGTTTGCTTTCAAATACCGACTTCCTAACAGTGTTAGCCTTGTTTGGTGCTAAACCACATATTTGTACAAACAGGCATGGGCCGGCATTGGATTCTCTTGAGTGAAAAGAACTATCACTATCACTGTTGTTGGCCTCTAAATACTTTAGCAGAATGATCCTTTACGCACCTTTTGTGTTTCAAATCAGATAAAAGTTTTGGATATCTTTTTTTTTTTTTTGATGCATCAATGTTTTGCCATGTTTTGAAGATGTACTTTTCAATTTCGTTTCATATACTGGAAAGTGGCCCATGCCTATATGTAATATAATAAATGCTTGTGGTGTTTTAAATGAACCCTATGTAGAATACCTACACGAGTTGCCTTTCAAATAGATTCCAGACATTTAAGATGGGGGAGGGGGTGGAAACTAAAAGAGGCTTTTGCAGTTCTTAAAAAGTGTTTCGTGAAAAATTTAGAAAATAGCCTGTGAAGTCCAAGGCTTGTAAAAAGCATGCAGGGCCTTGTGCCTGCCACCCTGCATTGTAGGAGCCCTAGTTGTGATCAGAAGTGGAACATTCAGTCTTGTAGGATCGGCGTCACTGGCTGGAGCTGATATGAGACACTAAAGTCATACAATCACTGCGATTTTTCTCTTATCCCTCACATGTGCTAAAAGCAACTTTATTTCCTTTTTTTATGTGTGTGGCATATATATATATATATATATATATATATATATATATATATATATATATATATATATATATATATATACAACACACACATAAAACCCAAAAGTTACATACTCTCATTGCCGTTTTTGTCATATTAATTTTGGATTTTCAGTGGGGGGTTTTTAAACTGTTTTTACAAAGTGCAATGGTTATGTTTCAAAAAAGTTAAGAATTGGCTGCACAAGGTTGAATTAATTGTGGATTCTGAAAGAGTCAAATTTATACATACTGTTAACATAATGTTACGTTATATATTTTGAAAGAAAATTGTTGGGGTGGAAAGGAGAGCGAGAATATGACTAGAGGAAGCAGAGCTGCTCCGTAAACTGTTTTGACCCTCTTCAAAATAAGAGCATGGATGTAACATCTAACTATTTAAAGTATTCTCAACAAGTTGATAACTAAAACCTCAATAAAGATCTTGAAATTTATTCAACTGAAAGGTTAGAAAACAACCAAGTAAATCTGTAGTTTAGAATTTATCTGGAAAAAAATCATTTAAGGGAAGCCAAGTGTGCTAAACAGTTCTCAAAAGCACTAAAAAAAAACAAAAAAAAAAAAAGGTCCACAGTAAATTTAAACGTGTGCACCAAGTTAATACTTTCATTAATTATTGGACCACCATTGCACCTTGAATCCAGAAGTTTGAACTTCTGGATTCAACACAAAATATTTGACGTTCAAGCAAATGACGACGATACAAATTAATGATCTACAGTGTATTCTTGCGATGTTTTGGTGGTTCCAGTGACTCAGTGCACCATGGGTTCACTGAAAACTATATTTGATGGATTAAAAAGAAAGTACACACTTCTTTTGAAATGTAGTTGAACTACACAGCCCACCTTTTGCCTTAGTTCAAATAAATATAATTATTTTCATCTTAAAGTGGATCTATATACTTAGATATATATTTATATAGAAAAAAGTAGAGTGACATTTATTTTCCAATGTTATTAAGAAAATAAGTGGTATTTATTCATTATTTTCTCCAAAGTAATATGTTCTTTTGACACATTTTTCCATGAAAAGAAGGTTTTATCACAGAAGTCCAAACAAACGTCTCCAGCGTATTCCCCTTTAGGTCTTTTGCTAATGAAAATACTTGGTCCGTCATATATTGTTGGTACAAGACGGTCAAAAATGATTCTCTCCCGTTACTGCTGGAGATACAGAATCCTGAAAAGTATTAATTGTGCTTTGCAGTACAATGATATGCTGTTTATGTAGGCCTTGGTGCTTCAGCATTGAGTGATCAGCCTCTCCTGGAGACTCGGAGGGAAGAGAAAATCCCAACAGCCGAATAGAAATATGGCGGACATCTCTCCGTCAACATGAAACGGGGACAGGTCTACATCAGTTATAAAAAATAGAAGCCAGGAAACAGCGGCAAGTAAGCTCGTAAGCTCGTCTCCTCGATCTTTGAGTACGTTTCCCTGTTGTTGTTTCGGGACATTAGGCAAAGTTATGACTTATTCCATTTTTGTAGGGCGTGACCGTGTTCATTGTCCATGCAGTCCACGCTTCTATCACTTCTCCTGCCATCTAGGTATATCCAGAGCTCTTCATTAAAAAGTGCCCAGCAGGTCTATAAAATCCTTCAGGTTGTAAAAACCAAAGAATGGTGAAGAAATTCAGATCCTTGCTTAAATCCTTTGTCAGTTTTTAGGGATCGGAGACGGCCGTGCAGCTCTCACAGGAACCACAGTTTCCAGCGGGCGTGCTTCTTGGACTCAGCTTTGGACTTGCGTTTTGGGGTGGAGGTGAAGGCCTCCTGGGGGTAAGGCAGGGGAGGGAAGTGGGAGTCCGTTGGAGGGCAAAGCCTTTTCATCAGTGGCTGTAGCTTGTCCTCCTGCAGCTTGAAGTCCAGTTCCACGCTAAAGGAACAGAAAAAGAGACAAAAAATAATAATAATAATAAGTGCAAACCATAGCATGCATGATTTTATCTCATATAAAACCAACCCTAATGTCGTTTTTGAGTCTTGGGTTGTATTTAAGTAACTTCTTCACTGCAACAAATTAACATAATTGCTCTGAGTAATTAAATCAACAACCGATCACCCGAGCAGATTTATTAGAAATATCACAGGTGCAGCTCATTAAATCGGGAATATCATGGAAAGTTAATTTATTTCAGCACTTCAATTCAGAAATAGAAACTCATATATATTAAATAGACTCTTGACACCTCAAGTAATGAATTTTAAGCATTGATTTTGGTGATTATGGCTTCCAGCTAATGAAACCCCTAAATTGAGTTTTTCTTATTTTAGTATATAAGTTAGTATATTATATTACATAAGAGAAAAAAAAAACAGAATTTTTTTTTTATTGCCTCCTTTATTGCCTACACAGAAGTGGGGGATGCTGACCTGACAGTTGTCCAGCAAATTTTCACTGCTGCTCTCCACAAAGAGGATAAGCCCAATGCTCTTTCCCCAAAAACGATGGCTGTTGGCAGGGGGTTTTGTGCAAACATATCAATGGAAAGTTAAGATGAGGGAAAAACTGTGGATAAAAAAAAAAGAAAAGGTGCTCAAACCACACTGACAACTGCAAACTTTAGAGGTGTGTAAAGCACACTCTTTAAGCAGCCCAAAGTGATTGGCATGACATGGACTGCTTTTTGGGGTTTTCTTTAACTGTCAGCCATAATCTTAATAATTCCTGACAACACCTTAAATATATCACTCTTTATGTAATAAGTCTGAATAGTATACAAGTCTTATTTTATATGAAGTTAAATGTACTTGTTGATGATTGAAATCAGATACTCTTGTAAATGTTACGTAATGACATACATGCTAATATTTTAGTGCCGATGACTCATCCTAGAAGACTTAAAGATTTATTTTTATTTTGATCCATATTTGCTCCTCTAAATAGGGAGGCAGTTTCCCATTGCTGCAGTTGTTGCACGTACTAATGCATTTTTGGCTGCCATATTGCTCTTACATCCATATGAAGCATTTCCAGTGCAACCTTTTCTCGCTTGACCTCTGCAGCTCATCTGTCACACCAGCGCTTAGCCTGGAAAAATGCCCTGGGTTTTTCATTTGCTTTGTTGTTATAAAATAGCAGAGGAACCAAATGCGTCTACTTTTGATTGCACCATTCAGGGTTACGTCTACTGCTGTCTCAGATTGGTGGAGCAAGAAGCGTGTTTCGTCAGTATCTGTCAGTATCAAGCAGTTGGTCACAGGGCAGAACGCTGAAATGCAAATGATTTGTTTTGCTGAATTCTGTGGATGCTGTTGTGTCTCCTCAAAAAAATATTTCGAAAGATGATGGAAAATGTTAGCGATTTAATATGTTGGGATTTGCTGGGCGCGAAGCGCAGAGCTGTGTCCTTCTTAGCAGTCCGTCACATTCCCCCCCCCCCAAAAGCCCTGGGGAATTTATCTGGAGCCATCATTGTAATCCGACGCCCACACACATCTGACCACTAGGTTCTGCTAAGTAAAACTCAGATTACAGCCACAGCTGTGGCAAAGTGTGGGGGCTTTAATCTGCTAAAGCTATCTCCAGTCACTACCTGAGTCGGGCTTACTGGGGGGGGTGACAGACTGAGTTACGTAACAGCTGCAGGGTGACTGCTCTGGTTTTTATTTAAATGCAGTGCATCCATTATCATTTTCAGTAAAAAGTTTTCATAATCAACATTGATGCATCTGCTATTGATTAGAGCAGGCATAAATGTGGGCGTCTGACAATGAGCAGATTGAATGTTAATTTCTTGAGTTTGCACTCAGCACTTTGCTTTTGTTTGACTCAGGCCAGCTTCAATCAATAAATCACTGGCTGGTAATTACATTGGTGTAAATTCACATTTGCGTATTTGTCCATCCACATTTGAAAGCATGTGAACAGTTGGTACACACACACACACACACACAAAAAAAAATCGACCAGTATAGTCTTGACATAAAAAAAAGTGGAATGTTAGTCTCTCCCTAACCTAAACAATCTAGTTCTTTACATCAGATGAGCAGCTTGTCATTTTTTGCTGCAGATTTTTCAGGGTTATAATAATTATCTAAATCTTCTAAACTTTTATGCAAACTTCACTTAGAGAACTTAAGTATTGAAACATTTGGGTTGGTAATTTATAGAAAAGGAAATGATTGAATGTGCAAGATGGCATACAGACTTTTCAGTCCATTGTTTTATTATTTAAACCATTGAATGAACTCTGGTGGAGCACCATCCGGAATATTAAATACGATACAAAGGCCACAAATAAAACTAGCTCTTGCTGTTTAAAAAGAACCATCAAAAATTCAATCAATGAGTCTCTTCCCCAAATGTAAAAGTGAGCTATTGATGAAGCAATAGAATGAGAATTTCATTTAGCCTTTTAAATCTCTTCAAAAACTCTGTTAATGCTATTTAAAAGCACAAAGAAGCTGATCTCATTACCAATTTTTGGGGGAGTAAAGTAGTTTTATTGCTGTGCCATGTTGTGTGGGATGCACACACACACACACACACACACACACACACACACACACACATATCACAAAGACAGATGAACAAACAGGTAAGAGATTTACCCAAGTTGGTAAAGGAATTTCCCTGCTCTACCATGTAGGCATCAAATACGTATCGGATGAGTGCCACAGTTCAAACGTACACAGTGTTAAAAGATTTTGGGTGGATATGCAAACACCAGACTGAAGCGACCTGATTTCACTTACAAAGAGTCAACATTCACTACAAATATGAACATATGATCAAGGTCTTGTTCTTACTGGAGACTTTTTGAAGGACCAAATGGTCTTGCATAAAAAGATTGTGTCACAGTGATATGTGTGCCTCAGAGAATGGTCTGACAGCACCAGTTATTACATACAGAGACGGAAATAATGATGCTGGGGTTTATTTGCATTTCATAAAATCTGTCACATGTCTGCATGCAGCAAAAAGTCCCTTGAAGAATAGTCCTGGTGGGATGTTTTTTTTTTTTTTTTTTTAGGAAGAATTTCTTAAAAGGTATTTGGGGGCTCTTCCCAACCAT
>NW_015112739.1:172574-195654 GCF_001443285.1 Poecilia latipinna
CTTTCACATGTTGGAATTCAGAAAAAAGTCCCTTGAAAAAAAGTCCTGGTGGGCTGTTTTTTTTTTTTTTTTTGTTAGGAAGCATATACTATAAGGATATTGGTGGCTCTTCGCAACCATTTCAGTTTTAATATTAAAAGTATTTTAACCTCATGAATGACATAATGAGGCCAAATCTAACCCAGTTTCTTAAGCAAATCATCAACCTATTGTGGATTAACTTTCAATTTCGTTTCTTTTTTGGATTTTCTTTTCTTTTCTTTTTGCACAATATACATAAAAACAGTTCAAACAAAGTAGGTTGGCTACCAAGTTATGATAAATAAAAAAAAAATGGGGGGGAAGTATTTAAGCTTGATACACTTTGCAATAGTGACTACAGTGAGTGAAGGAACCCTTGGGAACATAGATGAGTTTGTAAATTGCTTTACAAAATAAAATTGACATGAAATGAGATGACAAGAAATGTTCTTGAGAGCACAGATCAATGTTACTCAATCCCCAAAAAAGCCCACACATCCTGCCAAGTTTGTCTTGAGTGTAGGCCTGTAACAATTCCTCGAATGACTTGAGTACCTTGATTATTAAAATTCCTAAAGGCAATGTGCTTACTTTCACCTCTGAGTTGTTGACGAATGCTATCCTAGCAGCATAATCTCCAATTTTCATGTTGTCCCAGGGCATTTTATTGATTGATAATAATGTCTGGGTACCTATGTTTGTTTATAAATTTTTTTTGAGGGACCAATAGGCATCCTTAAAATAACTGGTGTGATGTATGAAATAAGACAGCCTCTCCTTCCTGATCTGCTGCCTAGTGGCTGGTTCGGAGCGGACGGCAGTAAAGAGCGCAGTGGGTGTATTTATACAGGTGGAACGAACGATGCAGGCTGCTGTAGCTGATGCTTAGCGTAGCGTAAGTGCAGCTTTGTGGACGAGCCGTAAAATAAATTTGCCACCATTGCCGTTGCGCACATGGACATAAAAGCTATGAATGGCTGGAAAAAGTGAGTTCATTTATTAAATTGACTGAAAACTAAACAGTGGAGTATAGACTTTTTTTTTTTTTAGGTGTGTTTTTGTGAGCCTGCTGCTTTGTTATTGCATTAAATATAATTTCAGATATTTGTATAATTTTTGTCCATGTTAACTTAAAAGGTGAGCTGTTATTGTTGCTGGTTAATTTTCTAAACTACAGAAAAGTAATTGTTAGGAATGCACAAATGTGAAAATTTGGGCCGACGTTAATATCCGATAATAATTCAGCTGTTACATGGTAGAATTTACCAATATTTTTATTATATATATATATTTTTATTTTTTTGTCAGAATAATTAACTAAGATTAAAACAGTCATAGTACTCCAAAACCAAAATAGATGGGCAAAAGATCCTTTAGCTGATTGGCATTTCTCAGATCTGGATGCCATATGGAGGATATTGAATATTGATATTGAATTAAGCTTAACTACAGGGCAGGGATCCTTAAATACAGGCCTCCATTGCTGGTTTCCACCAACTTTTAGATCTGTCAGTGGTCTAACACACCTGAGTCGAATGGTGGAATCACGTCATGCTAATGACTTAATTATTTGACTCAGGGGTTTTGAAGCAGAGACGCAAGATCAAGGGTTATTTTTCATCTCCATTCTGTTGGGCCTTTTGCTGACTTTGAGATAAATGCATGCGTTGATATATTTGAGAATCAAAAGTTAATGTACAAAATATATGCTTTACATATGGAGATTAATGTAAATTCTAAGTGGAAAGAGATCACCAAAAAGGAGAAATTGAACATATGTCAGTCTGAAAAAATAATAAACCCACAAGTATACCCTAGTCTCGAAAAGGCCTTATATAGAAATATTTATTAGTTTCTTTGAAGTGTAGACCTCAGCGTTTCCCAATGAAAGTCTTGCGAGCCTTGCCATGTTACTGAGTTTTGCTGAAAGCAAAATTGGAAAGGTTGTTGGCATTTTCGTGTCCCTCCCTGCAGTGGTTTGTTAGATCAGAACAAGTGGAGGAAAGCACCTTGGACCCTGAAGCTTTAAATTCTGTCTCTGACATTCTCTCCTTGTTCTCATCACATCCCTTCTTTCTAATATTTCTTTGCATTTAAACAGAAAATCCTCGCAATCCTCGATGTTCCTTTCGCTACCGCTTGAATAATGTTTGTTTCTTGACATCTTTTATCCTCATGCGGCTACACATTCTCCCCTTGTCGATCCTTTGTGTACTCTTATCTCTCGGAGGCGCCCGATTGTCCACACTGTCCCTTCACGCTATTTGTCCTGTCGAGAATTGCTCTTGTATCCATAGAAACCAGCTTGCCCACCATGTTGGAAAACATAATGCTTCAACAAAAAGAGATGTCCTCCTCCAAGTGAGTTGTTCGACAGAACAGCCTTGATCAGTAACATCCGTCATTTACATGTTGGTTGTGATCTTCAGCTTTCTGCAAACTAATTTTCCTAAAGCTTTGCACAAGAGGCTGAATTTTGAAACATTTTTAAAACCCCTTTTCCTTTGATGATTTTAGAATCTTTTTTTTTTGTTTTGTATCTGTGCTGTTCAGTGTTTTTCAAAGAATTGTTGACATTGGATAACTAGTCTAATGATGAATTGTTGTGCCTGGAGTCAAAATTAAAAATAAGATGAGGAGGCAACAAACAGAATTGTACTCATGGGAAGCAACTCTAATTTTGTGAAAAACATTGGTACTCACTGAATAGAATGTCCTGAATCGACTTTCCTAATCACTGCCACTTAAGATTAATGTGTTTTGCTAAAGCATTTATAACCACTGAGTTTTGCTACATACTATACTTAAACTTCAGGTGTTTTTTTTGTTTGTTTTGTTTTGTTTTTTAATCCCAGGACCTCCATAAACACTTTCTATCATAACCAGCAAATCAAAATACTGCATCAAATGGCAGTCATTATTAAACACAACTGTAGCATTTAGATAATACAAGAAATGCGAAAAAAAAAAAATCATAACACAATAAATACTTGAATTTGGCATACAAATACTGGTCAATACCCATTTTAGGCAATATTTGTTTTAATTGAATTGTATTTTTAAAGAGATCCATTTGTCGATTACTTTAATAGGATTTATCTGAAGTATAAAACGGTTATATCTGTTTCATTATAATTATATTTTTTATATGCTTGTTAAAATGTTACCAATAATGTCTTCCAATGTCACAATTGCATAGTCGTATTTTTTAATTACATGTCAACTATTAACAATTCTCAACACATAAACATGGTGGACTGCACCATCAGCCGGCATAGCAAGTAATCTGGGGGAAACCCTGCGCGGGGCAAATAAATCTCAAAATAAGTGCAGCTGTTCACTGAAGATTGTTGGACAACATTAGTGAGTGAACAGCATCATGAAGGCGAAGGAACACATGGACAATGGGGAAGTTTAAAAAAAAAAGTTTAGGTGATAAAAGAATATCCCAAGGTTTTATGGGAAAATTGAGCTAAATGGAGGGCAACCCTGGGAGAAACTCTGTTAAAATCTGTAAAAGGCTGTTACAAGGATGGAGATTCACCTTCAACAGGGCAATGACTTTCAGTTGTGATCACAGTAAAACTTACTGAATACAAATGCACACTAATACTATTCATTTCTGAACAGATGGGCTGTATTTACTAAATAGATGACTTCTTAAGACAATTTGTTGCAGGGGATCAGATTAAAGGGGATTAATACATCAAAACACCACATTCTTGTCATTTTCCTTCAGCTGCACAGTTTCTTCATGTTGGTTTATCTCATAAAGTTTCAGTAAACTTTACTTTTTTGTCTTGTGTGTGACAAAATATTAAAGTTCAAAGTATATAAAGGCATAGGACCTCACTGTTTGATCTGCACGCCAGCCCATACCTGCACAACATGAAATAAATGGGATTATTCTTCCTTTCTCAGATTTATACCTTCTTTGCGACTTCTTTTGTACTTTCACTTCTCCCCTCGGTATTCTGGGGTTGTATCAACCAAGACGTTTTTCTTAATCTTACCCTGGTTCAATGTCAGCTTCATTTCATTAATTCACCACTTTCATTTGAACTCACACTTTTGATGAGCAGGACATCTGGATACTAAGTAAGATAAATAATTTAAAAAAAAAAACACATGGGATGAATTAATTTGAGATGATTAAAACATGAGGAGAAGCATGCGAGGACAAGAAACTCAAGCAGCTCATGCATTCTGTTTTGAAGTGCGAGCCCCTAGACTAACAACTTCATTAATCTGGCTGTTGTTATGCTAAGTGTTTGTTTGGATTATACCACATTCTCTTGGACAAATTGATTATTTTAAAAGACAGGACAGTTGAGTCCTGACTGAGCTGCAGGAAAATGATTTATGGACCCGTATGTTTCCTGGAGTCGTCAGACCGAGTTCAGCACAATAGCACTGACATGCATACAAATGCAGCTTAAACCAACACTAAGGGTACATGTTGCACTAGCACAGTGGGCTGTGGCAGACTGACCTGATCATAAAGTGGATTTTTTTTTTTTTTTTATTGCATGTAAGTTCTGCTGCTTGTATAGGTCATGGGTTCCATCCATAATGGTTCAACATGCATTTTTTAATAGACGGGTGAAATGTCTTTGTACTGAATGATTCCAGGAAGTGATCCCAAGTTCGAAGAGCGTCTATCGTGACAGACTGACGCCTGCTTTTAATGTCGCACTGCCTGAGAGCGCAAACATTCAGTTTGATTTTCAACTGTGTGATTTGTCCATGGAGATTTCTCCAGATTACCTGAGCTTTTTGGATATTATGTACCAAAAACCACAAATCTTGGCAAAAGATTTATTTTACCAAATTCTTACACAATTTCCATTTGCCAGAACGATGTGCGTCTTTAAGTGGTTTTGCCCTTTAATGATGCAACGTAATCTGTTTGTTTCTGTTTATTTGCGGTCCTCCTACCATTGTGTTGCCCTCATTCAACCTTTTGATGATG
Organism: Poecilia latipinna; assembly: GCF_001443285.1. Lineage (NCBI taxonomy): Eukaryota > Metazoa > Chordata > Actinopteri > Cyprinodontiformes > Poeciliidae > Poecilia > Poecilia latipinna. The sequence goes on from NW_015112739.1 coordinate 177,568, forward strand.
TATTAAAACCTCCAATATTTTAAACCTCTGAGTATGCATTCAGCTCATGTTGAAGTGTTTTCACATCTTGTTTAAGAGCAGCAGTCTCAAAGTTGCGGTCGGCGCGATCACTGTTTTGAAAATCAAAACTTTTACCACATATTTACAAAGGATCATGTTAAAACTAGACTCCAGTGGTAGAAGAGCTTGCTAAAGACAAGAAAATCCTGCTAGACGCCCTTGACAGCTATTCTTCCCACATACCAGAGCGCTGCATCCTTTTTATTTCTGTGCCTCTGCTTCCTATCCTGTGTTCTTCCACCTCCAGAGAGGTTGTTTTCATGGAGATCTGAGTAATTAGATTGCTGTTTAATCCCTCTGCCTCTGTGAATACAACTGCTATATTTGATTCTGTGTCCAATCAAAGCTATTAACCATGTCGAGTGAGTGTCTTCAAGATGAACTGGGGTCAATGTAGCAAATTTCAAACGGCTCTGTGGGAAATTTCTGCCCTTTATCAAGCGGAAACCTTGCCAAGCGCTGACAAGGTTTTGTCAAAAAAATGAGCCTCGTTATGTGCAGAGTTTTCTGTTTTTCATCTCTCCTTCCAAAAGATGTAGCTTTCCGATTGATTGGTGCAGTTTTAGAAGACAATGTGGATTTCTCAGGTTTGCAGGTTTTTTCACGTGTGTCATTCTCTCTGAAATCTTTTATATGACATAGAGGCAAAAAATATAAGTGATGCGTTTTACGACTGATGCATAATATTTATTGGAACTTGATCAAAATGAAAATACTTTTTATAGTTCGTATTTGAAAATTGAAAGTCTTTATAAATATTTGATCCAGTGAAATCAAACATTTCATTCGATCAAATAAAGTTTCAGCCAATATGAGCTTTTCGCAACTGTAGGATTTTTCAGCATATAGAAGTAGAAGTTTAGCCAGGGGCATATCAGTTGCTGATTAAAGAAAGAATTGGCATGGCTATTGAATAGGTAAGTTCATTTTTAACGTATTCACCCTGCAACCCTTTAACTTAATCATGTCCTTTTAATTAGTGCCCCGTCTGTGTAATTCATGTCAAATGCCATCATTCATCTAGACTCTGCTCGTCTCGCTGACGCCAAGCTGCCTTTAGGGCACCTTTCTCATGCCGTCGTCCCCGCAGTGGTTTGGGGCACCTGCAGAGATTGTGAAAGCACTTCAAGATAATGTGGAATTCCTCCGACTCAAACATCAGAAAACACACAGCTTTACTGTGCATCTCGACTGAAGTTTAGCCAGAGGCTCATCAGTTATGGAGAGAGTTTGAGATAAAATATGATTTAAATGGTTCTTCACTCAGACTGCATGGAGCGGTAGTGACCATTAACTTAAAGCTTTGATAGCTTCTTACACTCCTTGCAGCTTAAAGATCTCCTTTTTTGTCTCCCATCTTTACCTCACATTTTTTTTTGACCGCTTACCACTGGCACATATTCTTCTCACCTTGTGTTAAAATTTCCTACGAATTCTTGAGAAAGTCAGACTAGAGCCAGGCACTTGGACTCTCATAGTGCTACTATGTGTTCATTGAATGTCTGTCAAATCTCTTTTTGCTGGATGTCTCAAAACTAGAAATGCTTTTTTTTTTTTGTAAAGGTTTAATAAATTGCAGCAGTAGTTGTAAAATCTGCTGCTGCTATAAAATTGGGTTTAAATATTTGAAAGGAAAGCATGAAATACTTATTTTCAGATTGAAAACTTCTTTAGGATCTCATGCTAGCTAATTTATGTAGTTTGTTGCAAAATCAGTGGTCTCCATGTGTATTTCATAGAGAATATTCCTCACTCCAACATTGATATTTAAAAGTCAAAAACTAAACTCACTCCATTTAGCCTTCCTGTTGTCAGCTGAAAATTTTGCTCTCTCATGTAATTGAAAATTACATTGGATAGCTTCAAACATGTCCATGCTTCCCCCAGTCATATTATAATCCCCTCACTGATATTGTAAATAGCATTTTTCCCACATTAGCAGTTTCCACACTGAAGAGTGGTGGTGTAAGTGTTTATGTAGGCTGAATTCGCTGCTCACAAAAGTATAAGATTCCAACCAATCGGTCACCGCTGAAGCCCAGTCCAGCTAAATTTAATAATTATTGATTTCCTTATGTGCGCATGTTACTAGAAATGGAAAAAAAACTGCCCTGGAAATCATTCAATCAAATGTCAAGAGTCAGTTTTCTATCTTGAATTTTTAAAGGAAATATTTATAAGCTGCTTGTCCACCAGAAATAATCATTTTGCTCTGATGGTGTGAGAAAGCAAACTATTTTAGGCTGATTGAAGAGCCAGCACTAGAACTAAAAGCACTCTTGTGATAAGACAAATACAACAACGAGACCTTACTTTTATTCCTGATTAACTAATGGCTTTGCACTCGTGTCTTTACAGCTTATAAAATTAGCTTACTGGAGGCTGAGCGTAGCTTTTGAGTCGGCATGGCAACTGGACCCACCAATAAAATTTTATGATGTTTGACATTAATTAATTTAACCTTTCACGGCCCCATGTTCACTCAATTTTCTTGCATGTGACCTCTCTGTATTTCAGCCGCGCACCCTTTTGTCCTGCTAACTGCACACCTGCTTGGCACCAGTCAGTGAACAAAATGGCCTGAGGGGATAATTGGACAGTTGGCTAAAGATGTATAGGTTTTGAGAGAGATGGTGCTGTGTAAACGTCCCGTGCCCACTCAGCGCTAATGAGCAGCATTTCACATTAGCCTTGCTTCCATTGCTGCTCCCTCTCTGCTCGTCCCGACCCTGTTTTACTCCTCCGCTCGCTCTCAAGGAGAGAAAGGACAGGTTACATGTGGATCTTTTTGTCTTTGAAGATGAACGACCACTCACCTGTAAATAATGCATGCGCTGTTCCGGCATGTGTCACAGTTGGCCGTGTCCTGTCCGGTTCGATAGGAGAGTCTGGGGGGGGGAGAGAGATGAGAGTCGTGAATGAGTAATTACAGGACTTGTTAAGCTGCCGCCTCACACCTTTCCTTTCTCATCTTATTTGTCATCTTTCGTTAGGGAGCCTGGGGTAAATGAGGGTGATGAGGAGTTCCTTTGCCCTCCTCAGTGGCTTCTGCCCAGTAGAAAGTGCACATCGTCATCCATTAGCTGTGGGTCATTGTATGGAGGCTGATCAGGTCAAATGGCAACTAAGGCAAGGTTGATATTTGCATCTAAAGTTTCACGTTTTAAGCAAGGACTTAAAGTTTGTAACACTGCAAACATAGCACATTACTTTTGACATAAAATGGAAAGAAAAAAATGGCTTCCGATAGGTAATACAGCGTTTTTAATTTTATGCGCAGCTAATTTTCTTTTCCTGCTTCCCTCTATTGTTGACCTTTTTATGTATTCGTTGCTGAATAATCTTCCCATTGATTATTCTGTTTGGTGCAGAGCAATGTCTTAAAGGAGCTGAATGAGTTATTACTTGTAAATTCAGAATCATTTTGGACTTCAGCTCGCTTGCTTTTACGTTTGCCTGTCTTGGTTTCATTGTGATGTATAAATCATTAATCATTAATGTGACATAAAGTGATGATCTGTACTGTGCACATGTATTGATTGGATAGAAAATACAAAAGCATCTTTAAATCCCTTTACTGTCATGACGACATGTTGAATATCATTCAAAATGCATTTCATCCATTCAAGGTAAAAAAGCAGCAGAACCCCTGCCTGTTTGTGGTTCTTTTTTTGCAGATTATGGTCACTGCTAGCCAAAAAGAGTTAGTGTTGCCTCATTCCTTGTTGTATAGACATAATTTGTTAGACAGATATGAACTGTGAAAATCTTCCTTTTACATATGAGAGTGATGTCTATTTCGGGTTTTTGAGTTGTGTGTGTTTGCCTAAGCCTTGGCATTTTTTCCCCTCAGCACAAGCAACAAAAGTTGTTGAAGACCAAGGTATTGGCTCAACCCCATTATTCTTGATAATGTTTGATAATACCTCTGAATATGATTCTTAGGGGCTGCAGTGGATATTGACTGAATTTAATGTATTGTAGGCAACAACTAGCAAAAATTGCATTCCAAGCCATCCTTTCCATTATGTCCAAATTGATATCGCAATGATGATATATTCTCCAGCACTTATGTAAGACTGCATGCTTTGTTATAAACTCTATATTCATCAGTCTCTCCTTCAAGCATGAGTCATCAGAGGCGCACACAGTCGGTACTAATGTTGCTGTACTACCAAAGAAATGACAGCTTGCGATTTCACAATAGCCGTCAAAATAAATGTTTGTTTTTTTTTTTTTTTTTTTTTTTTTTTTTTTTGGTTCCCTTACAATTGAAGGGTTTATTGCAATATAGAAATCATAAAAACCCAGAGTCAGTCAGGCTGCTGCTGACAACATTTGTTGGATAACATTACTAATGCAGCTAACTAAACAGGGAAAACAACAACAGCTGGCCTTTAAAATGAAGACTGTTGAGAGTTTGTCTAGACTTGAAGGAATATCCGCGCAGCCAAAGTTTATAATTTATATTTAGTTTATTCTACTCAGGCCAGCATGTTGGAGCTCGCCTCTGTTGCCAATGTGATGACAAATGAAGACGTTATGAGGCAATCAGATGGGTGAGACACAGACGGCAACAACTGTGAACAGTCAACAATGAAGTGAACACACATGCCTTTAGGCTGTGGAAAACAGGAAACTGTTACTTTCACTAAACCACGTCACAGCATCTTGGAATAAAGACAAGAGACGTGCAAATAAACGGGGCTCGTTTGTTTGGGTGGATTTAAACATTTATCGTTGAACGTCGCATCGTCAAACAGAAGCTGCGGTAAATGCCGCCACGTTATTCCTTTCAGCGAGGATATTTTGGATTCCCTAATAAATGTTGTCTCTCATCTCTGCAGCAGAGACAGCACTCAGCTCCGTCACCACTGCACTTGTCTCGCTGCCCATCGGTTGCAGCACCTATAAAAATTAAGCTCCTGTCGTAAATTCCTCCTTTTTATCTACTGCACTGCCCCTTGTTCAGACAGGGGAGAGAGACGCTGACAGCAATATCGCAAGAGATTCAGGTAATTGCAAACAGAACATTTCCACCGGGGATTATTTGTGTATAAAATGTAATTAATTGGCTTTCCAAGTTTATATTTTAGAGCAGCGCGAAAGGTCGTAAACTTCCCAGTCGGTGAGCCAATCAATAAGTGTGCCGCGCAACTGGATTGAATCATCTGAACAGCTTCACAGTATTCTCTCAGACCTTCTCGGTGTCTTCCTACTCTTTGCTCTTGGCCAGCTGATAAGAGGAAATAAGAGACCAGGGCTCATTTTGGCAGGCGTCCCCTGGGAAGAGTGAAGCCAAAAGTGCCATTAAATGTATTTTTATACACCCTCCACCCTTGGTTACGACCAGGAGAGCTTTCTCAAAGGTCACTGTGTGGGTGGCTGTCCAGCAGTGAGAAAACAAGCACACATACAGAGTGCTAATAGACAGGTTAGCAACAAGTCCCTGAGAAAGTAATTAATTGGCTCTAGTCTGCCACCACTCTTATAACACAGCAATGTGCCCAAGCTGTGCAGTGTGGATCCAACATATTTATATTAGAGTGCTTTACAGCCGTAATGCTGCTTAGTGTTTTCATATGTAGGAATAAAGCATCTAGTCAGCTAATTTGTCTTTGGATTGGCTCTGAACAATCAGCAGGTCAAATTAAAAAAAATATTTCCCCCCCCCTCGCCCTTTTCACAAGAAAAGTAAAATGAGAAACACAATCGTTGCTGTGTAAATTAGCCAAAGTCATTTACTTGGATGTAATTTTTTTTGGTTTATTAAAATCAAGTTTGAGACATATGCTTTGATGGCATAAACTTGTAGTTTCTTCATTTTCTTTTGAAATCAAAACTACTCCTGCCCACGAACCTAATTTTTCCTCAGTTGCTTGTTATCGTGGGGGGAACAAAAAGAGATGGTATTCCACGGTTTCATGTTTCTGGATGGCACTTCCTTCTCCTCCTTCTGCTCTTTGGTCCTTCTCTGCATCCAGGAAGCCTCCTTTTCAACTCATCTGGGATTCGGGGTCGTAGTTAAGATATTTAGACGCTAATCAGCTGTTCCCAGTTGTAAAAACAACACCTTGTTGCCACAGTTATACATCATAACAACTGCCTGGAAGTTTGCACAAAAATCCTTCAATCGCTCATCATCCAAAACCAGAGGGAGCAATTCTCCAAAAAAAAAAAAAAAAAAAAAAAACAATGCCTCAACCAAAATGTTTTGAATAAAAGTCAGCAAAAAGTACAGAGCTAGTCCAACATACTCCTACCATGAGGGTGGCAATTCTAGAAAGTTATTAAAACTAAGTTGGAGGAAACTTGGAAAAAGTCTTTTGGTTCTCCACACCAGTTACACTCACCCAAAAAGAGACGTGCTGACATGCCTCAAAATATTTGAAACGTGGAATACCTCATAACTCTATCCTGAAAAAAATGAATAAATAAAACAAAAAATAACATGAAAACCTCTTCAAATTCAACTTATTTTTGAGACAGAGCTTCCTTTTTTTTTCCCTCATCCTTATTTTTTGAAAATACATTTTTTTTTTTACTTAGGGCCTTCTGTTATTTTTCCCTGAAGTCGTATACATCAGCAAGAGCAGAGAACTTTGTAGTTTTACTCGAGGTGGCAGGAACAACAACACATTTCTTTCTGTCCAGGCTACACCATGCTGTACAAGGACTCAAGTGCAGAACTCCTAGGTCTACATTGATCTCTCCCACTCATATTTCTAGAATACCACACAGGAAAAACATTGTGTCCAGAATATGCTTCAACAGCAAGCTGCAAGAACTCCTATATCAAAATGATATCATGCACCTCTGGGAGACGGAACTAATTTCTCTGTTGTCGTTGAGCGTGTATTGAGCTATGTTTGGGGGGGGAATCACACTCATTAGATCCATACAGTAACGAGCCTCTAATACATATAAACGTTTAAGTTATTGTTATATATCTTAGCTTAATATTCCAGATATTTCACAAACGCCAGGTATCAAGAGCTGAATTTAGTCAAGGACTCAAGATACAGATAATTTGAAAATGCCTCTGAGCCGACATGTTGCATTAGATCAGGTCATCTCCGCGTTAGGAAGCTGTTTAAAAGACATAATTCACCTTGAGCATATGGGTGGCTCCACCTTTTGTATGAGTTACAATAATAGGTAAAATAGGAAAACGCAGGATGGAGCACTGGTAACAGTGCAGATCTTAATCCCCACATTACAATAATGGAAACATGCACAAGAAGAAAACTGTTCCTGCATAGGTGGAAATGGGTTATTCTGACCCTGAATGGATTACAAGGGGGATTATGCTGCTCACTGACTCCAACAGAAGACAGGTTTTAGTGATTAATCATCAGAAACATAATGCTTTTTTTCTGCCTTCCTCTGAACATATGGTGTTAATAAACAGCAGCAACAAATTTAAGTTAATAAAACCTTCTCTTCCCCACCTGTCACTAGAGGCACATCTGATAAGGCAGATGTGCCGTGCAACACTGAAGATGGATTGCCGTTCTGCACCTCGTGTCTGTTTACTTTTTACTCATTGCACTTTTTTATGAGTTGGGTGATAAGAGGATTAGAGTTACCTTATGTGAGATTGCAGGAGGATAATTGACTTTTTAAGATGGTGTGAACTCCCATCGTTGCCTCCCTCATGCTGTGCTTTATAATTTAACCCTCATCTCATCAGTCATGTTCTGACCAAAACTAGCCATCAGACCCTTAGAGACATTTCTGATTTATGAGAAATAGCAATGTGTCATGTTTTTGGCATATTTTCCTCCAAACTTTGACCCAGTGCTGTTGAAAGCAGATAAGAATCTGAGAATCTGAGCTGTTGCATTTGGCTCAACAAATCGTCCTTTTTTGTTTGCCGGGTCACTTTAGACGGACTGTCTATTTCGGCAGACCCGATGCTATCTGCTGCCCTTCTGTATAAACTCCACATCCATTGGACAGTAATGGCTTTTTCACAGTCTGGGCCTTTTGCTGAGTACTCGCACATTCTAGATAAACATTTGAGAGTGAGGGATAAAGTTGGACGTAATTTGCTGTCAAGTGGGGGTGTTTTTCCCAAAGAAACGGAATAAAAGAAAAGTGATGTTTCCAAATAATGTGTATTTTTTCCTCCTTCTAAACCTGAACGTTAGCATTCTTACTTATTCCAAAAGGAAATGTGTGACCATACATCACATAAATACCTGAGGACAATTTAGAGAGACCAGTTAACCCAACAGTCCTTTTTTTTTTGGACTGCGGGAGGAAGGTGGTGTACCCAGAGAGAGCACGACTTTCATAGGGAGAACATGCAAACTCCATGTAGAAAGACCAAGTCTGGGATTCGAACCCAGGACCTTCTTGCTGCTGTAAACGGTGCTACCAGCTGCTCCACAGTTCAGTCCAAGTCTCATTTAATCTTTGAATGAATCTAGTTATTTTATGAAGGCCTCAACAGTTCACTGTAGACAGAATAAAAGGAAAGGACACGTATTCGGCTGAGTATTTAATTATATTGGGTTCTTAATCATCTCGCAGATGACGGTTTAACCAGTCATCTGAAAACGGAAAGAGCACGGTATGACCGACAAGACAAGTCGTGACCGTCCATCTAAACTGACCAAGAATGTGGAATAAGTTGATTTTTGAACTTTTTGGCTTTTGTGCTTATCTTTGTGTGCCGAGCACTAAAATGGTGCAGTATCCTAAACACACCATCCCCACTGTTACATTTGGTGGTGGTAGCTTCATGTGTCATCAGCCTGCAAGAGGTTTAGGCCAGAGAAACATTGGATTGAATTAGATCAAAAGTGAATTAGACCCACTTAAAGTCTAAGACCTAAATGTTATTGAAAACCTGTGGCAAGGTATGCCAGTTGCTGAACTCTGGCACTATTTGTCTAGTCTGACCGAGCTTGAAGATTTGTAAAAGAAGATTATACAGAAATTTCAGTCTAGACATTTTGGATGTTTGTTTATATATAACATCCCAATAAACAAATGCATTGCTTTGAGATGAATGGGCATTGAAGTCAATTGAAATACGTCGAGGTTTGTGGTTTTAACATAACGTATAATATTTTTCAAGGCATCTGCAAGTATTCTCAGCAGCAGCTGCGGGATATCTGGAGGGAAATTATCATTGAAAATGTCATTACAATGTCAAAGCACTGCAAGGCATGTCTGTGAAAGCTGGAAAAAACCCGAAATGTTGCAGTGTGTTTTAGTAGCAGCTCCGATGAGCAAAAATAGGATTAGCTTTGATCACAAATGCTGACGTTAACCTCTGACCTCCGGCCCTTTAACACCGTTCCCATTGAACAATTAATTACACTGGGTTTAGCTCATGTTTTCTTTTTAGGTTTGAGGCACAAACTGGCTCTCATACATGCCTGTTCTTTCTGAGAAAGCAAGTAGTTTTGTTTCAGTTTATTTAGTTGCTAAAGTTGAACTCTTTCCAGAATAACTTAAGTCACGGCTGGCTGCAGACTCATTTTCAGAATGTCTGGGTCTCATGTTATTTGTATAACAATGGCTTTTATTGAGCTCTATGCAATTCTCATTATAAAAAAAAAGCTGAAATCTTTCTGTGACATAGCAGGAAAAAAAAAAAGAATGTTTGAATTTCTGGTGTTAAGATGCAAGTGAGGTCTCCTACCCTTCTCTGTGGGCCTCTCCCTTTTCCAGTTCCTGGATGACGCCCAGCAGGACTTTGATGGTCTCCTGACTGGAACTGATGAGGTTTTCCATGGCTTGAAGCTGTGCTTTTACATCCCCGTCCTGGTTTACAGGCACTATTTGCTTGCAGGCTTCTTGTGTTTGGTCGGAGGGAGCCCCATCAGCCTGACCGCCCATGCAGCCTGACGGAGGCTCATCCATGCCCCGCATAGGCCGGGCTGAAAGCTGCCCTGTACTGCACTGCGCCTGCGTTGTACAGCCCCTGCTGGCTCGCGGTAGAGTCTCGCTAGACAGTCCGTTCAGCTGCAGGCCTTTCTTCCTCTTGCTCTGCACAGACGGACTGTCCAGGCACTCCACCTGTGTGAGAGAGTTCCAGGCGATGGGGCCCGTAACCTTGGAGGTTCTGTCCGGGAGAGTTCGGGACGAGCCTTCCTCCAAATTGAGCAGCTGCCTCTTGGCCAGGCGGTCTACGTCGGACTCCCTGTGTTGTAATCCAGTTCCGGCTTTGGACGGGACGCTGCAAAGCTGGTACTCCCCTTGTGTTCCAGCTCCGCTTCCTCTCGGCGTACCCGCAAGGCAGTCTGTGTCTGCAGTGCAACTGAGCAGCAAAGCGTCGGAGCACAGGCCATCAGGTGCACTGTGCTGCTCCACTGTGGCAATGCACTCATTAGTATGGAGCAGAGCCCTGGTCCTCAGGACTCCTCTCCCTCTGCTCGCCCCCTCCTCCTCCTCGTCTAAACCCTGCTCAGCCGCTTTGGATTGCTTCGCCTCCATGACAAAACCGTTATTGTGACCTTTATACGTTTCCACAGCTGCCACGTGTTTAAATGTGTGGCCTTTTTTGCGCTCAAAGGGAAAGGTCTGGTAACGTTTCTTTAGGTCCGGGGACGTCTGGACGCCCGTGCTCCTGGTGACGTTTGGGATGGACCTGCGGGCAGGGACGGTCATGTACTTGCGGTACGCCACTTTGTACGACATTGGCTTGCCGCCTTTCCCCGCCGCCTGCAGCTCCGCCTCCCTTTGCTCGTTCTGTGCCTCGCAGATGTCCTTGAAGCGCACTTGCAGGGCTTTGTTTCTCTTCCTCACCTGTCGACTGGCTTCCAGGGAATACTCCAGTGCCAGGGAAGTGGAGGGCAAAGGCGGTGCCTCTGAGTCGGACTCTGAGTTGGTGAGCATGCATTTGCTACCCTCCTTGCTCACCATGTTTCCTAAGAGACATGAAGAGAGATGCTTTGTAAAAAAAATAAATAAATAAATAAATAAAAATCTGTCAAGAATCACAGAGACAAACAACTTTTCCTGAGTATTACATATAACAAATAAACACAAACATACAGGATTCTGCAGGTGTTTATGCATCATGATTCTAGGGGTTTTTTGCAGATCTGTAGGCAGGCTTGAGAAAAGTTTTTCAGAATTGAGTGTTCTGAAGCAACCCCTTTTTTCCCACCATTTTTAGACTTTTTCTTCTAAAACTTTGCAGGTTTTGATGACATCATGACTAAGTGTATTGCAGGCACATATCCAGAATGCACTCAATCTCTATAAAACTAGCAGCACTGTTTTAGCCTCACTTTCTGTTTTTTACTGTTGGCAATTAAATAAATGTATTACCTGTTGTCTTTATCTCTGTTCACCACTAAGTCCATTAGTGATATTTGCTAGTTTGCTTTTTTTCAATAAAAAGCAAACTAGTTCTTTTAATACACTTTAAATGAACCACATGCACACTATAGTGAGACCACTGCATGATCATACCCTTTTTAAATCAGAATGTAAAATCAGGTTTTAAAACATTTCTGTGCCTTCTAAATGAAGGCACTTAACTCCCATCCCATTCCCAGAGGTGGTGTAGTTACGATAAGTGTGCTGCTGTCATAATGTAGTCTATGCTGCCCTGCTAGTAGGCGGTGCACAGTAAATATTACAAATCCCAGAATGTTCTCCAGCTGCATCGGTATGTCAATTAGGGCCCATGACCCCAGTCCTCTGTTGAGATTTACTAGCACATCAGGCCACACCCTCCCAAAAAAGGCTAAAAGGAAAGATGGAAAACTTGGTTTGGTTTGGTTTGGTTTTGAAGCAGATCGCGAAAGAAAATATGATGCAAAATTAGCAGAAACCGAAATTGAACGGCGCTACAGCTAAATGCGCTTTTTTATTTTGTTAGTAGTGATATTTTTGTCGCTTTAAAATATTTTTGTCCATCATTGAATACAGTGTCTTTCTTGGGATCCTGGTTTCTTGTAGTATTGTTACAACTTACTTTGTACATGCACAACTGCAGAAAAAAAATCTGAATGTGTGTTAATCTTTTATCTCTGCAGTAACATGATGTCAATGTAGTAATTTGCAGACCTTTTGTTTGCTCTGATGAAAATCTTCTCACCTAGCTGTGTGAAATGTTTTCTCAGTTAATTGACATCAATATTTGACCACGCGGTGTGTCTCTCACAAACAGTGCACAGAGCATTAACATTCAGCCCAAGATGGTTGGACTTTTAAATGTGAGCTAAATTAATTACCCTATCATCAAACAACTTAACCTGACAGTGAATTTTATGCACTTCACCCAAGATACTATGCATATTATACAAAAGAGGGATGCATCATAAGCATGTTTTGCAAAGTCTGCATAATTTCTTTACGTTTCGACCCCCACAAGATTCACTTGACATCCACCAAAATACGTTGCAAGACAAAAACTGAGACTCCCACTAAATATAAGTTGTTTTATAGATGTTACAGAATGAATCTGTTATGATCTAACAATGTTTGAGGTTTCCCAGCTGAATTTCTTCAGTAGTGTCCAAAATAGTACTTTTTTTAACACCTGGTGATAAGCACAAGGACATACCGTTGAGCACTGCGCTTCTTTGACAGATACAAAAACGACTTGTTTCTTAATCTACTTTCTCATTTATCAGAATTAAAGACAATGTCAGTTTTTGGTACAACAGAAGCATGAGAAAAAGCTAGCAGAGATGATGAATTATTATACCACAGGTATGGTGCTGGCATCGTGACTCTGCAGCTTGTTTTTGAGGCTCTGACAAAAAAAAAATAAAAAATAGAATAGAATTCCATCTCTGCCTGCTGATTTACAAAAAGCAAACACGCCACATGCTTACAGACATCGAAAAAGATAGAACAATTACTTTGATGACCGCTCTCTGACAAAGGTAAATGTTCAGTTTAAACCGTGTCTCCTTTTTTCTCACTTGTTTACTAACACTCTTTGTTTCCCTTGTGTTCAATTGTGACATTTTTAGCTCCTTTAGAGAAGAGAGACTAGGCTGTATTTGATTGTCATTTATCTGCCATAACAGTTTTGCCTGAAAAAACATCTCTAAATACAGAAACGTTATACTTTGGCAAGAATAATTCTTTCTCTTCTCCTCTAAGCAAGGCATCTCTTTCGCTTTCATTTTACTGAGCTGTATCCATGTGGGTAACGCCTGACTTTCAGGGAGTCTGTCGCCAGGTGACGTCATCCGTAGCATGTCCCGCCTCCACGAACTATCGACGGCCCTCGTTTGTGGAGCCAGTTGGCCAGCAGTGTCACCGAGAAGCGAGAGCATAACACAAAGCACCTTTTATACAAGCTGGAGATGGCAACCTTCTGCTGTGCAAGCAGATGTTTGTTTGATTCTCGACAGGCAGATGATTACTGAAATGACCACGGCGTTCTGTGTGGAAGCGGTTTTCAGGATGTCTGCAGAATGCTGCAAAGCACCAAACAAATTGGAAAACCTCAGAGACTCTGCTGTGAAACGATACTGTTCTTACTCTATTAAGATTGCAAATGCAAAACCTACTCGGAGAAAAGTAATTATCTTCACACACAGGTGTTTGTATTGAAATGAGACTTGTATTGATTAATTACACACTGAGTGATGTATTTCTCTCAATTTTGGGGGGGAGACTTATGTTCATAAACTGCACACTATATGCACTCTGTACTTGGATGGGCCTCCTTTTCGATGAATTACTGCGTCAATTCGACATGGCATGGAGGTCATCTGCTGAGATTTTAAAGGTATCCCAGGTTGCTTTAATAGCAGCCTACAGTTTTCCTGCATTGCTAGCCATGGCGTCTTTCATCCTCGTCTTTATAATAGTCGATAAATTCTAATGGGGTTTAAGTCAGGGCACTTAGCTGGTCAGCCGAGCACAGAGAGACCACGCTCAGTAAACCAGGTGTTGGTACATCTGGCAGTGTGGGTCAGGTGCCAGTTCCTGCTGGAAACTGAAATCAACATCTCCATAAAGTCTGTCAGCAGGGGAAAGCATCACACGCTCTGATGTTTTCTGGTAGATGTCTACATTGACTTTGGTCTTGATGACATAAAACGGACAAACACCAGCAAATTACATGGCTGTCCAAACAATCACTAACGGTGGAAACGTCATACTGGATGTCAGTTATCTTGGATTCTGTGTCTCTGCACTCTTTGCCCAGACTCTGGGACCTTAAACTCCATGTAAAGCCCCATTTGAAGAGGACTTTGAACCACCGAGCTAGTTCACTTTATTTATGTTACACCAATACACAACATGTCATCTTCAAAAAAGTCATTTTAATTCAATCATACATGTAGCTCAGAAAATATTGCTACCAGAATGTAAAGTAGGAGAATTCAGGCTGGATGTCTCCACCCTGACCATTCCTTTTCCAATTATTACCCCCCCCCCTGTCCAGCATATAAAGCCTTTCTTTTGAACAAAGGCTTTTTCCTTGTTCTTTTGTCTCTTTGACCATGTCAGCGTTGTTTTTTGTCTCCTTAGCTCAGGTAATATGCTTCTAGTGGTGTCACTGTTTCAGGAGTACCTTAACTCATAAAATGTGGCTCATGTCCTGGATATGCGTAGTGGCCCTGACAAAACCTCAGTTCGTAGTGTGTAAATGTCTTTTTAAAAGTTATCCCTATTGCTTGTGTTATTTCTACCACAGTTTTTTTCTTTCACTAAATTTTCCAGCAGTTTGCTTGGACATACCCAACTTCCTAAAGAGTGACCTCGGTGGCCTGTGGAGTGTGTCGGTGATTATCTGCTGGATGATTATGAGGTTAACTGTCTTTCCTATGATTCTGTAGGTCGTAACATTAATAATGCGATTTTTATTGATCTTTTGAAATACTTAGGGATTTTATATTTTCATTACTCAACAACTAAGCTACATATTTTTTTACCTTTTCAGCTGAATGGCTGAAATAAATAACATTTTTGATATTCGGCATTAAGTCGTTCCAGTGTGTTGTATATTACTTTCCATACCAAGCAGTTTGTTTTGAAAGGAGGCAAAAATAAGAATCAAGGTTAGGGGATTATATTTGCTTTTTTTTTTTTTTTGAGAAACCTGTGTTCTGTTGAGAGAGAATTATTATCAAGTGGTCCATTGTAAAGTATGAATAAAATTACTGAATGACTCCTGACCTCTTTTCCATTAGGTTGATTGAGCTGAGAAATTAGAGAGCCACCAGAATGTAAAGTAGGAGAATTCAGGCTGGATGTCTCAAACCCATTCATTTTCCAATTATTACCCTGACTGTCCGGCATACAAAGCCTTTCTTTTGAAGAAAGGCAGATCTTTCTGTGTTCTTCTGTCTCTTTGAATAAGTCGGCGCTATATCTGTTCATCTGCAAGACTGTGTGCTCTCCTGATCTCTCGCTGCCAGTGTCCTCTGCATGTTTGTACAGATGGTGACATTTTCAATGGGAGATAAATGCATCTGACATGCTCTCTCCGAATGCACTCTCCGAAGAATTCTGCCTTGTGAAACGAAACCCTGCATTTGTTTAAAATTAGAGGACCTTCTGATTTTTAATCATTTCAAATGTGACCGATTGTAGATTTAGCTTTTCAAAACAAACATAGCAGATCTTTTTTTTTTTTTTTTTCTTCGTGCATTATGCAGTTGGATGTCGTCGTATCATATTTGCACTAGAGCGTAATCCTTTCTGACACATCGGCACCATAGGCTAAATGAAGTGTTCCGGGCTCCACATATCTGATTTATTACCCATTGGGATCAGACCCCGGACGACCGCTGCAGCGCTCGTTTCTCACCTCTGGCTGGAACATCACCTCATGGCCTCTTCCATAAACAACACAATTCAGCACGTAAGCTCCGACAGCTGACCATTTTTTTTTTTTTTTTTTTTTAAATGCACGTCTGCTCTTTTTTTACATCTAAGGGCACATTTGTCAAGCGGACTGACCCACTATTTTCTACCCAGACCTCGCAAAAACGGATCTCGTCGAGTCACATGCATATGGCTAAACACATCAACATGCTCACATCTGACCTTGTTCTAGAGGCACGGCTCTCTTGCCTGTCAGTCAGGCACTATGAGCAACTGTTTGGGCATTTCCTGGGAGATTATTGCATTTGTCCTTAAGTTAAATCTTTGGAGTACTGCAAATTCAATCTAGGTCATTATTTCTAAAAAAAAAAAAAAAAAAATGTCTTTATAAAAAGCATAGTTGCCCTTTTCCCCCATCACTCATGCTCATTTAAGGCATCACACCTTGAATTAAAAATGACCTCTCATTACTTGCATTTTTTAAACTCCACATGAGTCAGCAGAGCTGTGAACGTCACTCTTCTGATTTGCCTGTGGGGAATCTATTAAATGTGCAAATTTTAGTGTCCTCGTTCAACCTGTGGGGATAAAGTATCTACCGTAACTTCTAGGCTGACTAATTTTGTTTTATCACTTCGGCTCCACCAAAGGGAAAATCCATTAATATAACATGCATCACAAAGCCGAATTTATTAAACGCAGGAGCCATGGCTATACATGTCAATTAGAGGCAGCAATGCAACAGCAATCTTTTTTGCTGAAGCTGTTCAACGTTGTGTTTCTGGCAGGCTTTTTTTCCATTATCCTCATTTTTCTTTTTCATTAACAACTAAACGCTGTAAAGAAAACTCTGTGAAAATATTGCAATAGTAGTTTAGTGCAAGTGGAACAACCCATAGCTATTTACTCATCTGATTACATTATTTTTTCTTAAAAGCACGTTCTTATAACCTGAACCTGTTAGTTCTAGCTGAGTGGTATGCAATTGCTAAATGCTATTATAAAATTAAAAACAAAATGGCTAGGGTTAGCTAGTCTTTAGCTTTCAGAACCTTCTAAAACCTTCGCCGAACTGTACCTGGAAATACTATTTTCCATTTTTGAAAGTTGGCTATTGCTAATTTTAAGTAAAAAAATTAATAATAATCACAATCAGCTTTATTGGCCGTTGTGTGCACAAACAAGGAATTTGACTTCTGTTTCAAGTGCTCGCAACCTACAAGACACAAAGTATAAAGATATAAACTGGGGTCCTTCTGCTTATTGAAACGATGAGTTAAGACAATATCTGTGTACTTTTATCCTTGACTTTGTAAGGTATGCTTCCTAATGTCTATTCCAGATGCCAGTTACGTCTCTTCAGGTAAAAGAAATGCGGCATAAGCGGTAACCCATTTCTGCCACCAGATTTACTGCGTTATGAGAGAAGCTTGTTGTCACAGTACGTAATATGTAAATGCCCCTGATCTCTCAATGAGAACTATGTTAATCTCATACTTAATGAGTGTTATAGTTTTAAAGTCCATAATTATGTGAAGTCATGCAGATAAAGAAAGCAAATAGCTTTAATCTGACTCTTTGCTACATGAAAACAATCCCCTCCGCCGTTTCGTATTGTAACAGCTCAGATGCTCCATAAAGAAACGACTGACAGCATCATCTCAGTCATGGAGGTTCCCAACTCCCCAGTAATCCATCGCTATCGTTTCTTGTGTTGTTTTCATCTTTTATTCTCTTTTGTCGGCTTCTGCTCATAATTACATGGGGCTTAGTCGTGTTTGGAAACATCTTTGATTCGTCTCTTAAAAGCGCGGCGATTATTGCAGTGAAACAAAACAATTGTTGCTGGGGTCTCTTGTTGATTTATTGTTTGGATTTTCACTTTATTCCTTGTCTGTGGTTGTAATGTACTATGGTAAAAATGGATGTGGCGCTGTAGAACTAAATGCCTGTGCAAGTCAGTTTTGAGGGATAACATTAACACAGTGCAGCAAATCTTTTGTCAGCGAATGCCGGAAAATTGTACTGTTGCAGGATTTTAGAGGATCCAGCAATGTCTGACCAAGCTTTCTGTTTTACTGCTCTGTTCATAGGCCGGTTGAAATAGTAATAATATTCTCATAGTCTTAAAGTAGGAACTTGAACTTTTAAAATGACTGAGATTTTGATTGAAATGATCAAATTAGTGATCTGTGCCTTGTAAAAAGGTTTTAAATATATATATATATATATATATATATATATATATATATATATATATAT
>NW_015112739.1:198982-202304 GCF_001443285.1 Poecilia latipinna
TTTTTTTTTTTTCATTGAAATGAGGGGGAAAAAGTATGTGAAAAACGAACAGCTTTAAATGTTATGTTGAAGAGCAACAAAATTAGCAGGAAGTAGCTGCAAAAAAATATATATATTTTTTTGGGGAGCCACTTTGGCCAAAGAAGGAAAAAAGGTCCAAAATGATGGTTAATACTGTGCAAACTGCTTGAATGCTATTTTTAGTTTTCCATTAATAGACAAAAAAACCCCCTGTAATCTGTTTTGACTCAGAATAACTGTAATTTTAATCAACAGGGGAGATGTGGCTTGAGCAAAGGCCTGGTATTTATGTTTTCGTGTTTTTTTTATTATTATTTTTAAAGTTATAGGTTGCTGTAAAATATTTTTGTGGAGATTCCATAAAAGTGACAAGATGATTTAATGTGGAGTTATGATTTACAGGACCTGTCTGAATATTTAAAAGCTCAATGCTGAGCTAAAATAAATCAGGTCTTAGAGCTTTAAAGTAAGGTTCTCTGGCCATACAAATGGAAAACTGCAATCCTCCATCTCACTCTTCCATTTATCGTGGAGGTAAAAGTGTGTCAGCTGGAAATACATGCATTACCTGCTCGGGAGTGTGTCGACAGCATGCAGTTAGCTTAATTGAGAGGATTAAAAGCACAGCTGATACTTGCACTCCCATAAAAAAATTGCATATTGAGTTAATGGCATTTTGAGATTTTCAACCACTGTCTTTTTGATCCTCATACCCATATTGAGTGGCTGACGTGGAAGTGGGCTTATTTAACATCTACGGCGACTAAAACTGGATATGGAGGACAGAACAATCACTGGTGTTTGGGGGGGAAAAATGAAACAAGAAGATGGCGTCAGCCAAATTCTGCCTTTTCAACTCTACACAGTTGTACACTTAAATTTCCCTTCATCCCATGCAGTATTTGCAACCTGGACACTTTGTGAGCTGTACACATACCTAAGTGTTTAGACAGCTGGATTTATTTTTTTTGTTGTCATTTTTAAAAAAATGTTTTCCCTCTCACCCAAAGATTCTTCAGATTTGAACATTGGTAGAAAGTAACAGGCTAATAAGTTGTAGTCAAAGCAATCAGACTAACGGCGCCGTTCAAGCAACTAATGGTGCTTTTAGGGCACATAAGCCCTACCCTCTGCTCAGCTCACTGTTGGGGTCGTCGTAGCTTGATCGTTCAGGCGTACCCCTAATGAGTTGGTGCTCACGTGTCCTATGGTATGAATTGTTAGGGGGAAAAAACAAACAGCTGGAAATATGTCAGGGCTGCAAAGGAGGAATTTAAACCTCTGAGGTTCAAATTGTTGAATTTTGGATTCTCATATTTAACATATTTGACTTTGTTCACTCCTCTCTCAAACTAACCAATTCCCCTACGCTGGTTCTACACATTGCTGTTATGAAACAAGTGGCCCATCTTTGAGATGTGGATAAGCTGCTGATTCTTGCTGCCGTTTAGTTTCTCCAGTTTACCAGTCTGAACGTTCATCAGCATGCATATGACACCGACGACCAAAACCATGTTTTTGTCTGTTTTAGTTTTACAACAACTTAAAGAAAACGGTTTTTAAGTGCTACATGCCAGCACTTAAAAACAAAGTAATAGGAATATAATTTATGGTAATGTCTGCATCTGGGATGTATTTTTGTGCCTTGTTTGCACAATTTTATTAGTTATTGGAGAGCCTGTCCATTTTTTACGGTATTGTAAAGATTGTATACTGTTCAAGAGACTCTCATTGAGCCTCCTGTTCTTGGTATGGGTGTTGTGCACATCTTCAGAAAATGTTCCCCTCCTCTACTGTGTAAGGCACTAGAAATTACAGTCATAAAAAGATAACATGGTAGTCTGTATTTATGGGCTCGTCTCATCCTTGGACTGTAGCCTGCAGACACTGTCGCCTTATTTTTTATTTATTTTTTTTACTCACCTGGTCCCTGCTGAATAGTGCTTGTTTTTCTTGGTACGCCCCCTATTCCTGGTTGCTAGTCAACATATGTGTCGTGCTGGTGCCCAGGTGGGTTCTCAGGAGTTTGATTAATTCTCAGGAAGCCTGTCCATACATCAGCGAACATAGCGTCTGCCGTAAACGGAGAGCAGACCTGAGGAGAGGATGTGTTCTGCAGTGGGCGCCTGCTCTAATCAGAATGCATCAGATGGCTCTACCTTTTTGCAGCTCTTCATCTTTCAACACAACAACCTATCCTTCATGTCTTTTCATGCTCCCCCCCCCCTCATATTCCTCTCTCTTTTTGTCTCTTTCATTGCTTTAAGTTTCACACTGGCTTCAAAGCTCATAGGCAGCTAAAGAACTCCCCTGCCGCTTTCACATAGGCATCTCTTGCTAAATAAAAAAAAAATAAAAAAAACACATTGACAAGAAAAACAGGAGAAAGAGGAAAGAGGATGGGGTATGGGGGTGTTGAAGAGTAGAACAAACAGGTGCAGGAAGAAAGAAGTTGTCACTATGTTTGGGTGGTGCAGAGTTGGATGTGAGTAAAATGGAAAGGGACTGATTTGAAAAAAAGAACGTGACGGAACGGATTGAGATCTGAGCTGAACATTAGTGAAAGATCACAAGTCAAAAAGCTACCAAAAATCATCTTGGTATGGTATTTAGAGTCACCCTAAATCGTTCTTATGGTTATTTTTATTGTGTAAGTAAAGAATCATGCTGAAAAAGATAATTATACAAGTTTGTTTCTTAACAAATTCAGCCAAATAAACAGTTAATCTCTTTGTGCAGATGGTGCACAGAAAATCAAATCTAAAATCATAACAAGGAGCCAAGGTTTTACATTCGGGGCATTCAGATGCAGATTGCGTTGTGCTTTATGTGGCTGCGCCAAATGTTTGGCTGTTTCTTGTAACTTTTTTTTTTTTTTGCATGTCAAAGGTAAAAATCAGTTGTTTTTTTCTCCTTAAGGTGGTATCTTCACATACCAAAACCACTGAGCACATTTGCAGTTGTCATATTTTACTATCAGAGCTTTTCAGATGAAAGTGAATTAAGAGCCACTTTTTTGGGACGTTTCTGACCACATTTGACAGCCGATGAGCTAAACTAATTTCATGTGAATCTAATAGTCCATTGTAAGAAAATGTGATTATTCATAAGTCATTTTCCATTTTACTCAAGATGAAGTCTAAGGGATAACAGAGTCACAAGGAAACCCCCAGAGATCCCTCTTCTCAGTAACTCTCTCCTCTCCATTCTGGGGTTTCCCAAGGCAATCCCCGGCTAGAAAGGGGGGGGGGGGGGGGGAGACCCCCCCCAAAAAGTTGGGGGCGGGCGGGGGGGGCGCTCT
>NW_015112739.1:205541-230327 GCF_001443285.1 Poecilia latipinna
CGTGGGGGGCGCGGCGACGAGGCGCAGCGGGGGGGGGGGGGGGGGGGGGGGGGGGGAAAGTCCCTCCAGTAAGTTCTGGGTCTGCGCTGGGAGCGTTCTGATCAGATTCCCAAACCACCTCATCTAAATCCTTTTGATGTGTAGGAGCAGCAGCTCTACTTTCAGAACGAGGCCTAACGGATCTCTCTCTCTTTCTTCCTTTCTCTCTCTCTTTCTTATAAACAGTTAATAACACCGTAATTAGATACTTACTACGAAACATTCTTTTTTTTTTTCTCAATAAGCAGTTATGGACAAGTTCAACGGGATATTTATGAATCACTTTTTTGCCAAAAGCAGCTTGTTTATCTCCTTTGTGGCTCTTTAACTGTTGCACTAGAACTGCATCTTATTTTGCTTTGTAAATGTAAGTATTAGTCATTAATGAGGTGAATGTTATTGCCGAGTGCTACTAAATAGCAATGCTTTAAAGGGTGACATTGGTTTTAATATAATTGCATTTTAATTCCTGCAGAGGTAACTGTAATCAACCCTTTAACTTTTCTGACTGGCCTTATAGATCAAAAATATTTGGCTCTGCTTAACAATTAACCTGTCATCCCCAAAGATGTTGACCCCGCAGTTTTGTTCTTCGCCGTCTGAGAATCAATAATTTGTGTCTAAAAATAGCCTCAGAGCTATTTATTAAATCTCCAACCTTGCTCTGGAAAACATGCAGCAGCTAGGAAACTCTGACTCGCATTTGCTTCTTTCATCACTGAGCATGCAGCAGGCAGAGTTCATTTAGGCTTGTTGGTTTATGTATTTATTACTATTTATTGTTGTTGACTCCCGGGTTCCCACAACCTCTCTTCCTTTTTTTTTTTTTCTTTTCATTTTCCTTTTCTTATAACTGCTGCAGCCTCTCCAATTTGTAGTGATGAACCAGATGCTCTCTGTCGTTCCAGTGATTTCATAAAATCAGTTATGCCATTGCGAAAAATAACAAAACAAAACATCTCCTCTTTTAGCCCAGCAGTTATTCCCCACATCCCATAGCAACCAGACCCACAGCACTGTTTGCCCTTATCTGTTTAGATATTTGTGCTGAAAAATGACTTGATTTTGTAAAATGCCAAATTAATACTTAGAAATTATGTTGGCTGTATGTCTCTTAAATATATATATATATATATATATATATATATATATATATATATATATATATATATATATATATATTTCAAACTCGATCATTCTTGCAGTAGTGTTTTACTGACTCTTAAATTCAACAAACCAAGTTTTAAGCCTTAAATACTCTAAAATATTTAGATATTGCGTACAAGGGCTGAAAATACTGTTGTTTTAAATGTGTCTATTGACAGATTTCTTTTTCCATCTACTTTTTCTTTTATTGCTCTAAAACCCCTTTCTGCTGAGGCTTGCTTGACATAAATGTGCACTATGAAGTTTACTTTATACCGTAAGAAAGATAAGGTTAGGTCAGTGAAAATATATCAACTAAAGTTGACAAATCGTATTTAACTTGATCAAGTTAATAAATATGTTTATATCTAATTCAGAAAGCCATTAAGTTGGCGTTTTGGTCCGTCTGTTTTGGTCCGTTTTGCCTTGGCTCATTTAAAGACGATATAAATTCCACCAATTCTTCGTATCGACCTCTGGGCCATTTGTCGCCTCTGCTGACTGGGCCGCTACCACGAAGCAGAGTGAAACACATGCTTTACACACTCACACATGCCCCAGCTCACACCGACACCAAACACCCGGGAGAGCTCAGGCGTGAAGACGTACAGCATCAGTCACAAAAAAAAAAAAAAAAAAACACACTTCCTCCTCAGCCACCCTTATGCACGTTTCACCTGCGCTTCATGGTGCTCCCTCAGTTAAAAAAAAAAATCAGACTGTTAATTGATAATCCTATTAGCACATGAAAGGCAACATCTGGCTTGTTCCAGAAGCAATCATTCTTTCATAGGGCAGTAATTTGTTTTCTGGATGAATGAGCATCCGTCCCGGTGAGGCGGCGGCCATGCGAGGTGGAGTTGCACTCCGACCTTCGTTAGGACGCAGTCTTTGCAGGCTGAATGTAAAAACACTCAGACTTGAGGAAAAAATAGACTTTTTTTTACTCAAACTTAAATGCTTCATATCACTAACCATATCCATCAAAAGGTTTTAAATGCCTTTTAGTTGGGTGAAAGAAATAGATTTCATTCTTTTTGCTGATTCGTGAACACTGACTAAGGTAAATGTGGTCTGTAGTGCTTCACATGTTCTGATTTTTATTTTTTATTTTTTTTGTGATCTCCTTGGTGAGTCAGTGGTGCAATCTTGGAGTAATTTTGGGAGTTGATCACTCTTGGGAAGATTCACCACTGAACACTGTTTTCTTGTTTAAGGATAAAGGACTTTAACTGCGGTTTTCTGTAGTTTCAAAAATGTTTTTCTTCTAAATGATGGATGTCAGTGACTTTGTTCACATCTGTACCTGAATGTCTTTAGACCGAGGGCATAGATTGTTGCTTTCTGAGATGTATTAACCTACTTCATGTTGTCAGATTGGTTCCATTTGACTGATTTGGGTGGGGCTTATGAAAAATTACCCAATAAGTTCCTTTCGGAGCTTGTAACTGCAGAAACATTCCAGTTTCCAACAGATTGAAAGGGTCAATATTTCTTCCTGCTCAGTTTCTCAGACTTAAAATACTGTCGTTCATCTCTTTTTTTTTTCCTTCCATCTTTCTTTTTTCTTTGGGTTTGTTGAAAGTGAACCAAAGCCGTAGGGGGGAGATGGCGTCAGAGCAATGACAAGAGCCATGGTTGAAAGAGAGACAGAGCGATGGAAGGGAGGAGAGTTGTGAGGATGACTGTGACTGGTGCTGGCTTTGCTGTGTGGAAGCTGAAGGACATTGGACACATGAAGGTTTTCTCTTCATCATTCCTCGCCACACATCTGCAAACCCCACCTACTTCCGATCTATAAGAAGATGCCTTGATTATCTTCTAGTGTCAGCTCTCACTGCCTTTTCGTTCTGTGCAAAAAGCTGGTTTGAATTTTTGAAGGAAATGCTTTGTCTTTCAGTTTTGCATTTTATTTTTTAGATGGCTTTCCATCTCATGCAGCTGCAACATTGAGAGGAAATTGCAGCATCATGTTAGACCCTCTTTTATCTATTTAGCTGATTCAGTCAAGTTGAATGTGCATCAAAAATGTCAGATGCAAAAAAAAAAAAAAAAAATTTAAAAACTCACCTCACATATTTTAACTCAGTTTCTCTGAAGTACATCCTACAGCAAATCCCCTTCAACATTTACCCCATCTTCAAGACTGATATTCTCTTCTGCTAAACATATTTAATTTTTCATCGGATGACCTTAAGGGGAAATCTTCTGCAAAGATATTCCTCGCTACCATCTTCAAGACTTCTACATTTCCTGGATTTCCCCTCCATCCGGAGGTTGTTTGAGCAGACTTTCCTCTCTCGCGGATGCAGACTGAGTGATGAAACACATGAGAGGACGAGAGCAAAGAGGCGCAACTCACCTCAGACTGAGCGATGCTGACGTAAAAGATGCGATATCCTAGATCCCCGCTTGTGCCCCTGCATGCCCGTTTCCCTCAGCGGATTAGAGGCGAGCTGGAAGAGGAGGCTTTTCCATGGCAGAAGTTGAGAGGACGCGGAGGCATGCGGAGCAGCGGCGGCGGCGGCGGCGGCGGCAGCAGCTGTTGGGAGTACTTGTCGCACATCCGCGTCCTCTGATCCTGTGGCGTCCGGACTGAGTCAACACTCCTCTGCCCCTTCGCACCGTGCCGATTGCTTTCACTCACTCACGTCTGAATGCATGCACGCTCACACTCGCTCACACACGCACACACACTCTCACACACACGCACACACACGCACACGTAGGGACGCTCACGCGCGCGCGCTGTAGCTGAACTCCGGACACCTCAGTGGCGGATCCCACGCAGGCAGAATATCCCCATCATGCCGTCGCAGTTCCGCTGTCTGGCTTTCTCCTCTTTTTCTGTGTGTCTGAGTGTGCATGAAGGTGGGTGAGAAACACACAGAGAGGGAGAGAGAGGGAGAGAAAGAGAGAGACGGGGAGAGATTAAGTGAAAAGGGGAGGGAGTATGGGAAGCAGAGTTGGAGGGAGGAGGGAAGGTTGCGATCTAGAGCTCCAAGGTTTGGCTTCATCTGGCAGCTTCATAAAGTTCCAGGTGATCACGATAAGTTTTTCGTAGTTTTATTTTTGCTGTACTTTTACAAAAAAATGTATTTCTTACGTCGTACCTTTCGGGCATCTCTGCATCAAAGACAGCAGCAGATGTGTTCTTGACGTGCCGGTCTTCATGCACACCTGTGTCTTTAATTCCATTGTGTTGCCCGGCATCTCCATCGAGCCGTGCCTGTCAGGTGGGATCATTCTTCGGAGTTTCATTACAAGACCGTTCACCTTCTGTCAACTCACTTTTTCCAAGTCCTTGGAGCTCTTCTCCTTTTGTGTGGGAAGACGATTCCATCTGCTTGTCCCTCGCTCTCTGGAGCTCGTTTGCCTGATCTCTTCTCAGCTATTTATCCATCTGTCATAGGCGAGGCAGTAGTTAGCGCCTGTTTGTTCACAAGGAAATCTGTTTTTCTTTCCAAACCTACTTAGATTTTGTAGTGTGCCATAGATGGAATGGATTAACAAATGGATTCTTCGACAGGAAAGGGCTGGCATTTGAATAAAAAAACAAAACAAAAAAAAACTTCAAGATGTGGAAAAGTATGGAAAAGGAAATTAGAGTGTGGAAAATGTTTGTATTTTCAGATTTTATTCCCTATTCACTGGTTCAAAATATGGGATTAATAGATCTATCGCTCCTTCCACTCATTCATTCATCGTTCTTTGATTCATCGGTCCATCTGTTTTTACATACATCCTTTCGTCTGTTCATCCATGGATCCATCTCTTCATCCATCCATCTATCCATCTGAACTAAATGGAACTTAATTGATTCTGACCATTTGTGTTCATGCGACTCCATTTTGAGATTTTAAACATGCACAACCAATACCACACCAATATTCCTCGTTGAGCCAGTGCAGATGAAGGGCCCTGAACAACAGAAGGCCTGCACTCATACTTAAAGCCAGATCACTTAACTTTACAAAGTAGATTTAAAAAAAAAAAAAAAGATTTCAAAACTTTGAGAAGCAAAGTGGTTAAAAGTTTTCATTTTGAAATGAAAACTCGATATGAACCCTAAAACAAAAGGAGGAAGAAGGTTAAATTATCCCCCCCACTCCATAAAATCCTAATCACATCAGAGTGGCTGTGTGAGAAACCAGCTGACTCTTTTGGAGACGGCGCTGTCCTTCTGTGTCGGGGAAAACCCGAGCTCTGCTGGAAGCCTCAGGTCTCATGATAATGAGCTGCGGCTCTACAGACAGCAGCTGCTACCGAGTGTGTATGCGTCTGTATATGTGAACGACTTCATAGCACTACTTAACAGAACAGCAGACAGCTTCACAGCTTTCCTTCAGCAAAGTATTAGATCTTTCACCTCTCAGAACCTGTGAAGACATTGTGTGTATTATTAGTTACAGGGGCAGAAATAAAGCAAACTATCTCTAATTGTTGGATCTTCAATGTGCTTTTTATAGTCGTTTATGGTTGGCTTGTTCTGTAGCCCCATTTTTAATCAAATCTTTTGTCAGCTCCTTTATTCAGTCTATTAAAATTATATATTTTTTTGATTGCTTTTTTTATAATTGCTGCTTTCTTGTTTATCAAAATAATCATACAAACTAGTTTTGAAGAAAGGTAGACTCTGGGAGGAAACCGTTTTCAAGGTCAGTGATTCCCAATCTGGGGTCCACTGAGGGGTAACAATGGGTTCCAGGTTATGCTTAATATGGTGAAAACACTTAACTTCATTTAAATATTTGATCCTGGAGATAAAATAACAAAAAACATCAAACATTCTTACATATTTTTTTTTTTAGATATACTAGACTTAAAAGTGAAATTTTCCTAAAAAAAAAAAAAAAAAAAGGCTTTATCTGTAAAGTCTGCCGTTTGCAGTCTTCTGATCGATCACAGGTCTTTAAAAAGCCAGACCTTCCAATTCTGATATTGGTTAATACCATTTTTTTTTTTTTTTTTTATAAATATATGCATATAACTGGCACTGTCAGGTGTTAGAGGACAACAGTACACTTTCAATTTTCCAATCTCATTTTATTTAAAAGCACTGAGCAATACACATGAAACAACACAAACTTGTTTTAGCTGCACGTGAGGTACTTCTCTCTAATATGAATAGTTTAGAGCGGTGGTCTCAAACTACATTCCTCGAGAGCCAGAGAAAAGTCTATCTTAGAAGTCTTCACATTTTTTTTAAGCTAAATTTCTTCTCCATCCATTGCTTCTGCTGTTCAGGAGAGTTCATATTTAACATAATTTGTGTTGGAGAAAACGGCTGTCGGTGAGATTATTTTCCATGTTTCTGTTTAAAGGCAGGCAACAGAAGCTAACTTGTGTGCAAAAATAGTTTATTCAGGTCCCAGAGCCATGGAGAACAACAGAGCACACATTGACTAAGCGGACGTCTGGTATCCGCAGGCGTTGGAGACCACGGCCGCTTGTGAATAGCAGAAATCTGCAAATACTTGACCAAGTGCAAAACTCAAAGGAGCTTTCAAGATCAAAAAGAAATTTGTTCCTGAGTTATTGTTTGCCAGGTGCTTAACAGTGCACAACACGGTTGTATCAAACTGGCTGCTTATTTTAGACTGACAATAACACATCCACCTCAAAGCTTTGTTATTGCGCTGCCAAGCAGCAAGAGGCTGCAATTTTAGCACAGGAGAAAACTGAATATATTCAGTAATAATGTGACAGTGGCAATGTCTGGTATTTTACTACCCAAATTGATGTCACTTTTTAATGGCTATAAATTGCCGTCCTTGTTAAATATCATGTGCTTTAATGTTTTTTATTCCTAAACCAGGCCTACCTTTGTTCCTTTCTATAAAGACATTTCCACCTTGCACTTCTGACAAATGCCATTCATTTTTAAGGTGCAACTGAAATACTGCTCAAGTTTTCATTGTCTTTTTGCCGAAAGCTTGTTCTGCTTTCATGCTAACTTTTACTTTTTCTATTTCTTGGAACAAAATTTGCAGTAGTTGCCAAAAAAAGAGGAACATTGTTTATTTTCTCAACCATTCTCAATTGCAAATATTTGCATTTCCTCCCTTGCGAATATTTGCATTTTTAGTTGACCCGGGTTTGTTACCAGTCTGTCACATCAGCTGCTTTGAGTGTATTCAGCCACACAACATGCGCGAGAAAGTTGACTGTCATTTCTGTGTTGAGTTGGATTCCTCGAAGGAGACGAGAGCTGTCAGTTTATTCTGGCCTGGTAGCGCAGCAGTCATAGGAGAGAAAAAGGAAGAGATTTTTTTTTTTAACCTTTTTTCTGCTGTGTGTGTTTGAGAGAGAGCGTGTGTGTGAATTTAGAGGCTGATCTGGTGTGTCTGTTGTGCAGCAGCAATGCCACAGGAAGTCTCTGCCACTGACAAGAAGCCGAAAACGTGTCCACCAGATACGTCAGAGGGAGTGTGTCCCTTTCTGCTGCAATTCCTAAAGGTCTTTTCATCAAAACTACACCAAAAGAGGAATTTAAAAATCTCTTAAGGGAGGGCTTAAGCATATTTACCAAAGTGTGAACTTTGACTGGGCCATGTCAGCACAAAAATATGCACTGAGCTACCTACATTGTAGCTCTGGATGGGTTGCTTTCTTCTTGGAGGCAGAACCTTTCCTCCAGTCTCAAGTTTTCTGCAACTGCTAACACATTTTTCTTATGGGATTTACCTGTATTTAGCACATTCTATCTTAAATCTTTAAATGTATCCAAATGGTGATCACAGAAGTATATTTCGATTACAAACCAAGTACCTGTGTCCTGTTTTTTTTTTTTAAGAAAGTGGCATTTTATCAAATGCGTTGTCTTTCCTTGGT
The DNA here is from genome assembly GCF_001443285.1 of Poecilia latipinna. NCBI lineage: Eukaryota > Metazoa > Chordata > Actinopteri > Cyprinodontiformes > Poeciliidae > Poecilia > Poecilia latipinna. The sequence goes on from NW_015112739.1 coordinate 213,561, forward strand.
GCTAGCTTACAAAAAAAAGAAATATGGATTTCAGTTTTTGTCAAATTATTAGTAGAATACCACCTGCATACAAATTGCACAGGCAAAGAATAGAAAGGGATGGAAGAACAGCAGCCCTTGAGCACTTCTCGCACTGGCTTGTAAAATAGAGGCAGAGCTGACACATACAATACACTGCACTTGGCCACTTGTGCATGATTCAGCAAACCCACTTGGCTCCGACATGAGGCCAACAGAAAGGCAGCGAGAGCCCTCTTTCCATTCAATCGAGGAGGGAACTTGTCAGAGGACAGGTAAAACTATCCACATGCTGTTTGTTTGTTTTTTTTTTGTTTGTTTTTTTAGCAGCAGACATCTTTACGCATTCTCATTTCAAAAGAGAAAACTCTGGTTTGTATCGATTCCTGATATCTTGCGGTGTACGGAAGCTTTGAAGGGGCATTTCACACCTCCTTGGATGAATTCATTATGTTTACCTTAACAGAAACACTCACCTAAAGAAACTTTAACATGTGCAATCGAGCGAAGGACATTTTTCCTTCACAGCAAAGCTCGTATGCTCGTCACCAAGCGGGAATCTTTGACTGGAGGGGGAAAGAAGTTACTCACCAATCCTATCAGAATGGCAGACAGGGTGGATTTACCGGAGCATGAGGGGTTTGTGTGGGTCAGTTAATGCACTCTAACATTTTTCACTAATTAAATAAAGCTATTGTTGCAGAGAAATGTCCACATCAAGAGATTTACTGTGCTATGAATTCAACATAATACGTGGAAGTAGAATTTTTGTGTTTTTATGTTTGAGATCTCTTGTGGTTTCAGATCAAACCAAACAATATTTATTAATAAAGATAGTCAAATATTGACTTCAATTGTTAATGGAAGGAATATGCACATCCCCACAATCTCCCTCTCCCAAAAACATATTACATTAGGGTTACCCCTTCTTCTTTTATAAATTTCCTGTGTGCAATCATTTATTCACACAAGTATAGCTTCCTTCCGTTTTTTTAAAATATCACATCACACGTGTAAAGAATTCTGTCTGCACGTCATTTCCTTTCGTAATCAGCCAGCTAAGTCATGTAGTGTCAGGCTGAGAGTAAAAATAGAATAGGTAAGTCATTTTGACTGCTGGTGGTCATCAAACCCTCTTTCTCTTTATTCTCTCTGCTCCCTTTGCTCGTACTCTCCTCTCCAGAGATGTGTGGCAGCTCAGGACATGGCTCAATATAGACTGGCGTGCCATTTCCCCACTGGCTTAATTAAAGGCCTAAAACAATGATCAGCTAATGCAAAAGCCCTCCCCAGCTTGTGCAAACATCCCCCTCCCAGCCCCCCCACTTCGCTTCTGTCAGGCGCTGAAGTGAGATGAATTATAAGACAGACACAAGCTTGATAGCAGCTTGTGATGCATCTGGCTTTGTCCTTTAATCACAGATTTTTCATTTCCACTGAAATTCTGTTTCATTTGCCCTCAAGCATAAGATGGATATTGAGTCTAGGTTTGGGAAATCTACAGCTCCTAGAACTGGTGATTGATATCAGGAGCAAAGTTTCCTTTATTTTCCGAAAGAACGGTAGATGTTTTGCATCTTCATCGTAGCGGTATGTTAATAGGTTTTGTGACCCTTGAGTCTGATACACGGTGCCTATTTTTATTGCTCATCTTGTGAATCAAACTAATTTTGACATTTTCTTTTTTTTTTTCTTTCCCCAAGAACTTATTCGGGTTATTTCACAACTATAGGAAATTAACACAAACATTTTGATTGCATGTACTTATTTTCGTATAATATCTCTGACAATACACAAAAACGATCTCTTCAGTCCTTTCCAGTTGGTTTTACTTCAAACACAGCACTGAGGTTGTCTTAGATGACACACACCTTAACAGTGATTCAGCTGAAACTTTTGTGTTGGGTGTAGTTCACCATAAGATACTGGTTGACACTGTCAAAAGGTGGTGCGAACCATATAGTGCTAGATTGGTTCAGATCTCACTTGTAAATCTGGGACATCATTTGGCAACGATTGTATGTGAATAAAGATCACATGTGGGGTTCCTCGAGGTTCTCCTATTATCTTATGTAATCTGATGTCACAACTCATCATATTTATGTTTCTAACACAAAAGCCCTTTTTTTTCCCCATCACAGTACGTCCACAAACTGTTAGAGTTTCTTAGTCAGCGTCTATCCATTGTCTCCGTCTCATGAAATCAGGTTGAGGTGGTAACGGGTCCAAGGTGGAAACCAAACATCCCTTTCCCTAGTGACACTGCTGCTCGCTCTGGTGAATGCCAGGGCCTAAGTAGATATACACTGACTGGCCACTGCATTAGGTAGAGTACCGCTTGTTGAAACAAGCAGTCACCTGCCACCCAATTGTAGCATTTAGAAAACCACTTGCTGAAGCTCAAACTGAGCACCAGAATTGGGAAGACAGAGGATTTAAGTGGCTTTGATCATGGCAATGTTGTCGGTGCCAATATGCTAATCTGAGCATTTCAGAAAGTTGAGGTCAAAAATCATATTTTTGATTTAATGAGGATCATCCAAAAAAAAAAAAGGGAGAAAATATCTCCTTTGCATGATGTCTTTTTGATGTCGGAATGAAATGTGCAAACAGGTTCAAGATGACAAGGCAACATTTGCTCATATGACCAGTTTGATATCTAATATATCTGGAATACTCTCTAAATGCACAGCAAATCAGCTACAATGGCTCACAGTTATCAAAACTGGCCAATAAGAGATTGGAAAAATTTTTGCAAATGTGTTACAAATTTGACATGAACAACATAAAGTCATAGATCCATCCTGTCTTGTATCAACAATTCAGGCTTGTAGTATAATGGTGTGGAGGTTATATATCTTGATGCATGTTGGATCCTCTTTTACTCTTTATGTAATAAGAAATAATTTAATCTTATGACATTGCTGGAAATTTGCATGACATGTAGAAAAATGCTGGTCAGTTAACTTTGTTTTGGCTCAACCTGCCCCACCCCCCTCCAAAAACAGAAACCGCTGAGTTATTAGGCCTGACAGGATGTGCAAATACATTTTTTAGCTCAATTCTCTCACATATCCTCATACATACATCAAAGAGGCAATTGATAGACTCTGGAAATAGTGCGGAGGAATATTTTGTCCTATCTCCAAATCTTTTTCTTTTTTTTTTTTTTTTCCTCAAGAAGGCCTTGTTTGACCTACCTTCCTTTAACTCCCCTGTTTAAAATGAAAGAGTTGTCATGGTAACACTACTGGTGTCATTCCAGTGAGAAAAGTGGAGAGATGAGCCACAAGAGCTCTGGCTGGCCTTAGAGAGCTTCTGGTTTACTCCATACACAGCTTGTCACTTTAATAGACCTGCACAGACTGTGAGATGAGTGGAAAGATTATAACTTTACTGAACTGGGCAACTGTGAACTGGACTGCAGACCCTAAATATTTCAATTTGCAGACAGATCTCACATCTTTTCCTTTCATTACCCCTAAGCAGCTTCTGTGGCATGTGTTTCTGTTTTATATTTAGATCTAGATGTGTACTTGCAAGATCTATCACCTCTATTTACTCCACCATCCGCTGATTAAAGTACTTTGAAATCGGTGCTTAGCAGGAGTATTTATGCCTCTTGACCTTTTTTTGAATCATTTTTCATTCATTGCATTTTATGTATCAGAAGCAAAGTAACATTTGTTTCAACTTCTTTTGTAAATGAAACTCTGATAAGTGGCGGGCCAATATATCCTGTCCCTTTTAATGGAGACACCCTAAATAAAACAACTGTCACCGAAACAAGTAAAATCCACAAAAAGTTGAGACCCCTACTAATGAAAGACATTTCAATAGTTCTAACAAATATATCCTAATAGTCCTTGAAATGCACAGTTGAAACACAACAGCAGAAGATGACAGGATGTGCAAATACATTTTTACATCCCTAATTCCCTACAGAGTTGGGGATCACAACAGCCTACAAAGAGCTGAAATCGGCAAATCCTTTAAAAAGTTTATAAATGCATATTTTATAAGTTCTGACTAAGTATTGCATACCATTAGTGCTGAAGCTGGCATCCACAGTCTTCCTTATCACCGCTTTTAGGAGTTCACTCAATCAGCGCCAAGGAAAATGAATGGCACTCCTGGACTGGCTGCTTTTGCAAACGTCAACCATTAGTGTGTCAAGTAGCATTGTGCCTCGGCGTTTAATCTTCCCAAGATGCATTTTCTTCAGCATGTTTTAGATGTGCTGTATGAAAAAAAATCTTCAAATTGGTGAATCAGCAAATACTGAACCGCGACTACGAGGGGGTCCACTGCAATGTACAACTGTTGTGGAAAAGCAACATTGCTCATACCCCCAGACACACGATCCCTACGGTTAGATTTTCATAGCAAAACTGTGCTCTGGGGATGCTTCCTTCCATAGACGATTGTAAGAGAGATGAAGCTAAACAAAGGACACTGGTAGTCTTCAGGAATAAAGTCACCTACATCACTTCTCCTTTGGCACTCTTGAATGAAAACTAGGAGTCAGCTTAAGGGGTTTACATTTTTGTGTGTTGCCTCGGAACCTTTTTGCAAGTCCCATGCCAACAGCGTGTAAAGTTTGCTGAGGGCGTTTTATCTTGAGGATTCATTCACAGCTGAAGAGATGCCGCGAATGAGCAAATATGGGATACCCTCTGTTTTTTTTTTTTTTTTTTTTTTGCCTGGCCGGGAGAGATGCTGCAGAAGGCTCCGAGCCGATTACTTCTGAAGATTGTTGCCTTCTTTGAAGCCCTTTGCTTCTTTTATTAATAAATTGACTGCCAAGCTTGCGTATACACTGCTATTGCTGGAAAAATCCAGCCGCCCTTGGTGACGGGGCTATTTGTGAGTATGGGAATGAATAGTTTGTTCTTGAGTTTGGAGAATAAAACTTTCCATTTTCCTCTTTTATATGCTCGCTTGAACAGTTGTCTTTGTGCTACTTTCAAATTCTTTCTTAGCTTTTAATGCTGAAGAGCTGAGGCTAACTGAGGCTTATAAGCCCTCATTGGTCAAAGAACCTCTCTACTCTTCACTTCACTGAAAAACATTTCTGTGTTTATTTCGCAGCACTCACGTTTCTGTGATGCATTACAGAAAGGGAAGTGAAGTGGTTCTTGCATTGTATGGCCTTAGGAAAAGTGGAGGAAACAAACATAACGAGTTAATGCAGTTGGCTATTGTAAAGGTAGGACAATTTGTGTTTTATTAACATTATTCCATCAAGCAAGGAAATAGTTTCTACTAGTTATAAGATCTGGAATGCAGATCTGTTGTAGTTGCAGAAGAACCCGAAGTCTCCAGCAGAACTGAATGCCTTGTGAATGTTGGAGACCATTAAGCCGCCGGGTTACATCGCTTGCATGATAAATTCACTGTCCACCCCGACTTTCATCATGATATCCCTTCTCCAGATTTCCCCTAGGTATGGATTTGGTGAAGAACTAATTTCTTCAAAATGGCATAAGGTGCACTTGGCAATCGACTGACAACAACTTCGCTAGCCAATAGAGCAGAGACTACATTCGGATATTTATCAGGAACATCATAAAATGCACTAAGACCAGAACATAAAATCCCCTACCAGAATATTTGATCTGTCACAGTGTTGGTATTATAGGTTTTGGGCTTGCTGTTTGTTTGTTTGTTTGTCATTATTAATAAGTGCTTGCATGAAGACTAGCGGTAGTTGATTAGCTAATTTAATCACCTCCTCTACATTTTCAAGGTTTATGTAGGCAACTTTGTATACATAATAAAACTAGCTTCAGCATATTGCATCAAAGTCAGGAAAGTCTAAAGTTTTTGAAGTTCAAGATCTTGTGGTACGAAACGATGACTAACTGTAGTGTTTTTCTTTTTGCTCTTCATGCGAGTCTTAACTAACTTTTTTTTGTTTTTACAATATTGCTTCAGATGTTCCAGGTTACCTTAGACACTTTGAAGAGCTGCTGTTTAATTTTAATTAGCACCCACATCTTGTTCCTGAACAATGTCAGTAACTCTTATTTAACTTTTTGTTAAAACGAGTTTCCATTTACTTCCACATCTTTTCTTACTTATTAGCAAATATCATCACTTTGCCTGTTTTGTGTTCCTGCTTCTCTTTCGCTCTTGATTTTTTTTTTTTTTTTTCTCGGTGGCTGATTATCTTGATTCTCTGAATAAATCTCTTGAGTAATTACCCTTGAATGTAATTTTCCAACACAGTGTCTCATCAGAAAACACTCTGTGTTGTTACATTAATAATTAGAGGAGCGCTTATACTGTGAAGCAGTGACAAAACACGACAGACACCATCAGCTCATTTTCTATCGGCCAGCTGCAGATTGACTTTTCTTTCGATTGGCATCAAATTTGCAGCTCGGACGGCAAACTGCAGCGCTAAAAACAGAGCTGTTGGGAACTCACAGGCTTTACAATCAGTGAAGACAAAAGAGCGGAGGAGTGCAGGGCAGCAGGTTAATGAGATCACCCACTAGGTGAGGTCGCCCACCTCGTCAAACCGGGGAAGGCCGCGACTGCTTCAGGAGTCGGATCCAATCAGCGGAGCTTGTCGGAAGCCATCAGAATCAGAGCCACGGACGGAGTCATTCTTCCCTGGTTCTTTGATTTAAACCCGATTGTTTATTGAATCCACTTCCTTCTCGTTTCCAGGGCAGCTTTGTGGCCTGCATGACTGCCATCCTGAGACAGATGGATGACTATCATTACAGTCATCTGATCAACACTTTTGGCAAGATAAGAAGTGACGTGGTGGTGAGTACATCGTAATATGTCTGCCCTTTTCTATAAGATATTTCAGTCTGCATTTGGTCATGATAATAAAAAACCTTCATCTTCTTCTGTTGCTAAAAATCGGAAGGGTTGTTATTGTGGGTATTGCTCAATAGAATAGATTAATACATATGTAATTTGGTAATTGGATTCATAAATAAATATAGTTTTCATATTCAGAAAGAAAAAGTCATTTGTTGCAGTTAAACAAATGAACGTTGTCTTAGTCCTGGAAGAAAATTTGTTTTCCAGACGAAGAAGACGATAGGAAGCCTTACCCGACAATAGTTCACCTTACCTTCTTTTGCTGAAAAACCTTTAGTAGGATACTTTTTGTCGCCATGCACCAATGTCTCATCAGTCTGAGGAAAGTTCCCCAATCCGCTTTTAGACGCGAGATGTTTTAAGAGTTCCTTGCATGAGGTAAAGATGTCAGGTCTCATTTATAAAACACTGCATATGTTCTATACTAAAAGTGCAAATACGCCCATATGCTAAAAAAAAAAATCATGATTTATAGAACTGTTCTCACAGACACCAGAAAGGAATTTCTCCTTTATAGATCACAGCTGCACCGCCTTCTCTTCCGCCTTCTGTTCCCCACCTCACCATATGCGTTGCCAGTTTCCCCCACTGCCAATAAAATAGCGTTTGCGTGAGCAACTTCACGTTCTCTCGTCAAGTTTGTTTTTTCATAGACTACAGCCTTATAGGCTAGTTCCATTGGAGATTAAATGTTTTGACAAATGATGTCACATTTTCCTCAAGCACCCTCTGAAACATGGTCAAATGTATTCAGTGGATCTGCAGCAAAAAAACCCAACCATGAAACTTCCAGCTCCATGTTTCACCATCTGTATGAGGCTCTCTTTCCTCAATGCTCTGTTTGGTTTCTCCAAAGCACGTTCTTTCTCATTGTAGCGCCTTTGCAATTTAAATATCAGCAATCTGCTGTAGGTTCTGTGATAACAATTTAGCCTTTTTTAGAAATTTCTTTTAGCTTCTCAAGGTAAATCAGCCTGAACGGTTCGCTACTACTGTGTTTGTGCTTATTTTTGAGAGCTCTTTAAATTCTTTACCAAACTCACAAGTTGGTGTAACTTTGTGTCTGACGGGCTCTGAGAATTGTTTGTTTTGCTTTCACTTATTTTTACATTGTTTGGCAGCAGCGGGTTTTTTTTTTGTCATGATTTTGTGTCAGTGACTGTCTAGCCAGCAGTCTTCACCATGACCAGGTAAGCTACACTACGGTCATAACATGTAATTTCTGTATTAAAAGTCTCCTTATGATACTCAAATTTTCCAAGAAACTAGATTTTGTGTCTTCATTAACTGTAAACCTTAATCATAGTGACTTGCAGAATATAAATTATAAAAGATGCAACTCTATACTATATGTGTATCAATTTTTGAATTGAATTACTGGAGTAAATTGACTTTCTGAATTTTTCTTATTTGTTGAGAGGCATCTGTAAATTCTTGTCCTCCGTTTAGAGGTATGAAATTGAATTTCTTAAAGACCCTGCCTTCAGGGTCCTACATGAACAACAGAAACTGAGGAAAATGGATTACTTATTGCAGCCAGCATGTAGTGGGAGAGCAGGAATAAATCCCAATGATTTTGGTTTTCAGCCCTAAATAATCCTGCCCTCGGAGCGGCATTTCTCCAGTAGCTGTTGCCAGATTAGCATTCTATTGCTCCTTCCCGATAAATAACAAAATCAGTTTGTCAGGGAATTGGGGAGATTATGGAGCAAGGATCAGATATCAGATTAGCTTCCCAGGTACATCTGTTGAAAATACAAGGAGTCGTTTTGGGATTTACCTTACGTGACTGCAGTAGTTGTTGTCCTTATTTCATTAAACTCATATTTGCTAACATCCTGATTGGTATCATTATATTATAAACAACAAAGATATCATATGCTTTTCCAGACCTGTAAACAAACTATCAAACACATAAAATAGTGTTTTCTGATATGTTTGAGACAGATTTCTGTTAAGGGAACATATTAGACTCACACACATTTCAGTAACCGGAATGACTTTGTTGTTCTGCAGTTTTTCTTCATGTGCAAACTCACTTATTCACACAAATTCATTTAACTAGATAAGATAATTTAATGCCAGTAGCCTGCATATTTACGTTGCTAGTTTTTAGCTGTTAAGAAGAAATCTCCCTAAAACTGAGAGATTTTGTGACCAGTTTCTGATCACTGATTTTTGTAAAGCTATGACCCAATTTTAGCCAAACATAACTTCTCTTTCAGAGTAATTTATAACACAACAACTTAAACTTCTTTTTTTTTAAATTTTGTCATGTTACATCAACAGACTTAAAAAAGAAAATGCTTCAAAGCCTATCAAAGTGTGGAAAAGTTTAGTGACCTAAACAAAGAGATGCATAACTCTTTAGAATTTTGCAATATGCCTTCATAAAATAGAATGTTAATAAAGACCTCTTCACAGTGCTCTGATTTATGAGGTCAGACAAATAACTGTTCTCATTTTGACAACTTTCTCTCTCCCACAGGATTTCCTTATGGAAACATTTATCATGTTTAAAAATCTCATCGGGAAAAACGTCTACCCCTCGGACTGGATCATAATGAACATGATGCAAAACAAGTGAGTGAAATTTTGCTGAATTAACACGCCCTCCAAACGCAAACACGAAAAAGTAAAGCGGCATGAAAACGTCCATCTCTGTTGTTGCTAAGGAACGGCAGTGGGGAGCGAGTGAGAGTTTATTTATTTATTTATTTCCAAAAATGTTTTTCTCTCCATGCAAATATCGGCACAAGGCCTCAGCAGTGTAGCAATCAGATGAGCAGTCAGCGCAGCCTCAAACAAATGCATGAATTATAAATGCTTTGGAGTATGTTGTCTGCTAATCTCCAAATTTAGTCTCAGCATCTCTTTACTTTGCTGCTTGTTGTGCCACAGCAGCTTTCTGTTTTATTAATGTTGCCTTGCTTGAGTTTTTTTTGTTTGTTTGTTTTTTAAAATAAAGTAAAAAAAAAAAAAAAAAAAAGATTAAATACATCTTTTAGTTCAGGAGTTTAGTCAAGAACTTTTTGTTGTGCATATGTCACCTGAAAATATTTCCTTTTCATAAGTGACTTTTGCAGTAACAGAACCTGTTGTGATGCACTGTTGGGGGTTGACACATCAGAAATTGACTGTGAAAATCCGTAGTCGTCGTATTTCTCATCTACATGTATCCGAGTCAAAGTAGATTTCTTGTCGTCTCTGTGAAAATTCCAGATAGGATGAAGACATATCTGCCTTTTAAGATTTTTACTTTCCTTACTACTTCTTTTGTCTCATGAAAAGACTTGGAAAAACATCAGAAGACGTGCTGTGTTTTCTAATACTCCCTTAATTCTGCCTCCCTGCTGCTGTTCAAGTTGTCTATATATCGTTAAAAGACTTCAGCCGTTTGTCTCTCACGAGGTCTTTTTAACATGTTTGAGTGGAAGAGCACCGGCAGAGTTTATTCAGGATGGATGGCTGGACAGTAAGATGAATGTAGCTTGGATGGATGGATGGATGGAGGGATGGATGAATGCATAGACAAAAAAAAAAAATCCACCAAAGTGGGTAGAACCAATACACTTATCCTCTTCTCGCTATACAGTATTTGGCATCTTTTCAGACCCCTTCATTGTTTTTTTTTTTTGTTTGTTTTTTTTGAAAACGCAATTAGTGACAAATCTAGTGACTTTTTTGTAAATGAAGACCTTTATGGCAACATGTAAGCCCCTTCCATTTCTTAAAGACTTCAATCTATCTTGCACTGTCTTCCTGCAGCATACCACCAGCAGCAGTCAGAGCAGAGGAGAACTCATTCCACCCCGTATCCACACTGCTAATGAATCATTTTAGTGCAAAGCTAAGAAATTCTAAAGAGCCATCCTTGCAACATTCATCATTCCAAGCCCTGACTCTCCACCAGAGTGCGTGGACACAAACCAAGGTGTATTGTTGTAACCAACAGGGAAATCCAACCTCAGTAGCCTCCGCTCAGCCCAAGGAGGCCAGCACTGAGATGATTTTAGGAAAATTACACACTCAGAAGACAAAAACATAAAGACAACACCCTTAAAAATTCTTAAGGTTTCAAAAAAAGTTGATTTGGGGTTTAGTTACACTTCAAAGACCTCACATTTTCTTCATTAGAAGCTTGCAGTTATTGCACTACACAAAAGTTCTTGCAAAACTTTAATGTTTCCTCAAGCTGCTCGTTTCGAGCTCATGTTGTGCAAGAGGATACAATTTATTTATTTTTTTTAATCTTATTTCTTGAACTGACTGAAACAGACAGACATTCCCTTCGGCAATGAACAATGAATCATACTTGAAACACTTTTTCTCTGGAACCACCGAAGATTAAATGTTTTTTTTTTTTTTTTTTTTTTTTACCATGTTAGCAAATAGAACCAATTATGTACGAATGCTTAAGTTGAGTTCTGTTTTTGTAACATTTTTTTTGTTGTTGTTCTTGCTTGTGTGGAAAAACAAGGTGTCAAACATTGAATCTGACAGTACATGAACCTGTCTGTATAGGTTCATGTACTGCCAGTACCTTTTATCACAAGGTACTGGCCATGTGATAAAACTGCAAAGCCTGCTTATGAACCCTGCCCACATGCATCTGCAGGATATGGTAGAACGACTGCACCTCTGGCTGTTTAACAATCTGAGTGTCTCCTGGTAAACTGGGGTCAAACGTTTGTTTTAAACGGCACTTGCATTAGTCAGAATTTGTTTTTGCGGGTGTGGAAACCAGCTATTTGCAGCAGGTGCTGTGCTTATTATGCTGGCCTCTATTTGACTCTGAGCAGTTTTCAGCCTCTTCCTATTCCTGCCAGCAGCAGCATCTCCAGCTATGGCATTTGACTACAGATTGCATTGCTAGATTTAGATTATATCGCTTTTATTCATCCAGTTGATTGCTGCATGCCGTATTCCTTTCTAAGGCAGACAGTATTTGCTGCCTGTGTCACAAAGCAAGAAACATTGAAGTGTTTTGCTGCCAGTTCCCTTCCGGTGAGCGGAAAGTGACATCTGTTTTCGTGTTGGCGAACAAGGGAGGCCTTATTGACCTTTCCTTAACCTCACACTCAACATTTCAACATGACTCATTTTGCATTTAACATTAAAAAAAAAGCTCATTTAACAACTTATGAGCTGATGTAACCCTGTGATTCAGCCAGATTGATGATACCACTGAGGTGCCATCAGGTTTTTATTTTTAAGCTGCTGCTTTGTACCGCGGTGCATAAAGAGTTTTATTTTTGACGCCGACTTGAGACCAGTGTGTCATCCCCTTTGCCTCAGCAGACTCATTGTCAGCTAAACCTTTGTACGCTTGTGCATTTGTGACAGGCAGCCAAAAGATTAATTCAGCATTCGAGCTTGTGCGTTCTGTCACTTGCTTGAGGTAAATTGTTATTTATTTCAATGAAAAACAAGTCTGTCAAAGCCTGACTCATCTCACCTTCTTTATACTTGAGCTTGTTGAAATACTTCAAGTGCATGCTTCATGACAAATTAGCCAAACTCCTCCATTTGTTGCCATCTGCCTGAGAGTGTTTGATTGGATGTGTTCCTGCCTCCTCACAGAGCAAGGTGACACAAAGCTTCTTTCCATGACAGCGCAATTAATGTTTTGCAAAACCTTTTTTTTTTTTTTTTTCTTTTAATTGCCTTAAGCAAACACTGAAGTTGGACCCAGGTCACAGTAGCATATCAAGTCTTGATTAGAGCTGGGCATTGTTAGGAAACTCGCTGTTCAATTCGATTTTAATTCAGTATTGCTTTCAATTCTTCCGTATTGACTTAATATTAAGTTGTATGGAAATACATCATTGGATTACCTATAAATGACTTTATGTATTATTTTTTTTTCTAATATTTCCGGCCCATATAAACAGCCATGGTGGTATGCGTTACTTTAACAGTGTCTACATTCACATTTTTATCTCAAAATTAAAACGGTAGCACAATAACACTTGTTTTAAATGCAAATATTGTATTAAAATTGAAGTAAAGTGTATGCAAACATAAAAAAAAGTATCCTTGTAGAAACTGAGGTTACTGTTGCAACGTGCAGGAGAAGGACATGCAGTCACTGTTTTTAATGAAGATCTTTGAGCAAAGGCATCTAACACTAGTACACCAATATTCACTTTTCACATTTCAGCAGACAAATAATTGCTTTTTATTTCACTTAATAGGACTGTTATGGTATTTGACCTTGTTTTTAATTGTAACATCTACTGTGAAAAGAGCTTTATGACATGCTGGAATGCTCTTCAGGCTTCTTCATGGGTGTCTTGATTGTGATGAACTCATGTCACATTGAGCTCAGTGATTTGAAACCCCTACTGTCAGCAGATGGCTTCTGTTATGTCCCCACATTGTGGTAGCACCGCTAATGAGACGGGCTTAACCTCCTACTCTTTCTCCGGCCATCAGTTCCTACTTTCCTCCGGGTAGCAAACGGATTTATGGGCTCTAATTGCCCCGGTGACAGCAGCATCAGCGGGGTCAGCCACAGACTGTCGTTTACCACAGCGCCAACTGGCCACGACTTGAGAGTTATGATTAATTGGCAATGGAGAGCGTCTCACATGTGTTCTCTGAAGCGACATGAAACACGTTTGCTTGTTTTGATCATTTTATTGAATATCTCTGATGTGGTTACTTCTGATGAGTCAGTCAGATTTTGTGTTTTATGTCACTCCCTTTTTGACAAACACAGCAGTGGCAAATACAATACTTCATTAACTGATTATTTAAAAAAAAATTGTGATCCTTTTTGTATTCATGGTCAGACAAATAATCAGAGTGTAATTGGGGCCTGCATTGCAGTGCATAGGAGAGCATTGACACTTGTAAGACACCATGCCAGTGATGCCCCACATGCTACTGATAGCATTTAGGCTAACATTAGCATTCTGGCTAATTTTAGGTTATATACTAAGCAAAAATTAGTATATAAGCTAACATGGAGTAAGTCCATGTTTCTCAACATGCTTGTGACTCTCCACATGCTATTGAGGACATTGTAGCTTACCTTATGCTACAATGCTAATTTTAGCATCAGACTGCTGGGTTCCAACCGACGGGCACACTTTGGCAGTCCCCAGTTTAAATTTCTTCAGAAATGTTCTAGTTGGTGATATTTAATGTGCTCTCTCACTCTTGACTGCATTACACTTTAGCCTGTCACCAACGTCTAAAAGCTATTTAATTACTCAGGTAAATTACTGTTTCATAACATGACAAAATTAGTAAAATTTTAAAGTTCAGTTTTAACGTTATGAAAGTTATGTGGTCGAAGGAAATGTGCGAAGTAAGAAATGGGAACGAAGAAGCTTTTTAACTCTGATATTCATTCCATCATCCTCTTCCTCTGACTCATTAACTGATGTTTTATAAAACTGGGTGGCTGCCATTCAGACTTTCCTAAATAAGTAAAGACTCATGGAGGATCATGAGGGCTGTTCTGCAAGGCAAAAAAAAACAAAAAACGAACAGGTAGTCGGTTTGAATAAAGTTATTTAATTTGTAAAGCTGTATGTTCATAACCTAGCATATAAAAACTTTTAACAATGTCTCTTGTTTTATATCTGACTTTTGTAAGATTTGTATAATTGAAAATACTATTTGAGAAATGTATCTTACTTGGGCCATGTAAGATAGATGTAAGTGGTCCCACTTTTTATATAAACACTGCTAAAAAAAATACACACACACTTTGGCACACATTGCATCTACTTCCAAAAAGTTGATGCTACCAAATTGCCTAACTTATTTGTCTATTACGATTGAGCTGGTTAAACACATTTTGTTTGCCTATGTATGGTTTCTTCTGAGGTTTCTTCTGAGGTAAAAGTGTAAACTGCACAAGTATATATCTGGAATGGTAATGCACTAAAGAATGTATGAGTCTGTATGGGCGTTTGTCCCTTTTTTAACCCCCTTCCAATGCTGAACTTTTGGTTCAGCAGTTATACACATCATCTCCTACTTGTTATTTCCTCTCTTTTTTTGTCATTGTAAACCAAGTAAAAGTGACATTTATTTTCCCAAATTACATCCAATTACCTCCATTTTGGTTACAATGGCCTTAAGCACTGTAATCGGCAGAGCACAGTGACATAATGATAACAGCGGTCTTAATAAAAGGCTGACACAAAGACACTGGTGCATGTAATCCATCATAACAGCGTTGACTTAATTGCATAGAGTCTAAGTTTAGAGTTTCCATTTGGTCTTTAAAAGACTTTTTAAACCAAAAAAATCCCCACCATACAAATGAAAAATTATACTTGAGGAGATGGCAATATAATCACCTTTATAAGTGTGAATATTTAAAGTAAAATATGAATGATAAAATGTTATTGTAAGTGTGATTCATTTCGGTATAGTTTGATGAGATACGCCTTGCACAAACTCTCTTCCAGCTTTATTAGGTGTGCAGTTCCGTCAGGTTCTCTAAAACGCAACAGCTGGGAAAAATGTTACTTGGTCTCAGTTTCACCTCCAACATTTAGAAGGTGAGGTCAGAACTGGATGGGAAAACATGAATGCAGAAACACTTCTGTATAGTCAATGTTCAGGCTATCGGTGGTAACATAATGGCATGGGACTATTTTCTTGACACTCTTTGGGTCCCTTAGGTACCAGCTGATTCTTCTTTAATGGATACGGCCTACCTGAGCATTGTTCCTCAGTATTTCTATTCATTGTAACTTTTTCATGTACCTGTAGTTTGAACATAAATCCTCCGTTGAACCCGTTATCTCATTTAGATCACCACTGTCGAATTGAAAGGTCCCGTTTCATGACTCTGCGTATCTGATATGCTTTTAATTTGGAATTCAAATAGGTATTGATGCTCACAGCAATCAGCTGTGATTAAAAGTGCTCCCGTGCCATGAAGATTAGCCTTCTGTTATTCTGAAACCCTACTTTGCAGTCTCATAACTGTGTTAAGGATCCAAGCTGTCTCACTCTATAAAATTTAGTTATATCTTTATTAAATGACTTTGAGAGAAAAGGGATTTCATTTTATCCTTCTTATCACTCAGATGTGTCTGTGTGCAAAAAGTCTCATTTTTTCCCCCCTCTGTTATAACTTGTGCATTATGAAAAGACAAAATGTTAAAGGTTTCACCGAATGGATTTTGTTTTAATTGCTTCGTTAATATTGAAGCACGTAGCACCATTTCATTAAATGTTTGACATGAACTTTGCCACAAACGGCAAACTCCGGTGCAGAAGGTGAACTCCCTTAGCCCAAAGTGCGAGTAGTTCTGCCTAAGTCTGTTTGTTCCCTCATTAGTAACCCATTCACTTTTTCACGCATTTTCCTGAAATGGGATGCAGCTTCTTTTCATTACAACAGCTGATATGTCTGTAATTTCAGGCAGCCACAATGCAACTTTGAGGAACTCTGACATTTGCATCAGACAGCAAGCTGCCAAGTTTGAGAGGACCGCAACCTTTTCTCACAATATTTGCAAAACCGACAGACCAACTGGCCTGCAGGTTCAAACAGTAGTTAGTCACTTTTTTATCTACTTCCATCATGAGGTCTGAATTTCAAAAAACTGGTGGTTCTAGTAGATTTAGTTTGTAAATGCTGCTTCATTAGAGCAGTATCACTTCAGCTTCAGAACCTGATCTTACCATTATTGTAATGCTGATGTTGATATATGCAATGATAGAGTGGATGGCATTGTATTACAATAGCAGCATTAAGATGTGAGATCATGAAATATTTCAACATTGCAATGATATCCTAAAATTGAAAGACCAAGGTATCATCAAAAGTTTGGATCCTAGAATTTCATTATTGTCAAAGATGTGAAAAAAATAATATGCGGAATTTGACTAATAAATGCAAACACAATAAAACTTGAAGTATTTTGTTGA
>NW_015112739.1:234158-234717 GCF_001443285.1 Poecilia latipinna
TCTCATAACCATGGCCAAAATGTCTTAAAATATCTCCCCAGTTTTAATATTTGATCAGGTGTCTAAAATAAAGTTAATCTAATTGAATTAAATGCTCTGATAACGAAGGTTTTTGACCTTGCACTATCTCTCACCATTGCCAGATATGCCAGCTATTCAGCAATAGCATGCAAATGGGTCACGATGATTATCGGTGATGCTTGCTGAACTCAATTAGCAAGTATGATTGGGTGATAACTTTTTATTAGCATAAAGCTTAGGTGCAGATCATATGACAGCTCAGAGCTTTGTACCAGAACAGAAAGTCAACTTATTTAAATAATCTAAAAAAAAAAAAAAAAAAAAAAATGGATGTAAAATCAAATCGTCTGTCCTGTGTACGGATGTAAACTTACACACACCTATCAGCCCGTGCTAATTGGATGATTTTCCTGTCACTGATGGTTTGATCAAGCATATTTATCATAATGATGGCCTATGAGTGCTGCCTGAAAATGACTCCAGTTGGGTAGAAGGTGCTGCGATGCTTTTGCTCAGCCTAATTAAAAAAAGTTAAAGT
>NW_015112739.1:237806-258780 GCF_001443285.1 Poecilia latipinna
GGCTTTTTACCAAAAAAAAAAAGCAAATTTTTTAAAAAAATTAAAAAAAAAAAAAAAAAAAAAAATGGATGTAAAATCAAATCGTCTGTCCTGTGTACGGATGTAAACTTACACACACCTATCAGCCCGTGCTAATTGGATGATTTTCCTGTCACTGATGGTTTGATCAAGCATATTTATCATAATGATGGCCTATGAGTGCTGCCTGAAAATGACTCCAGTTGGGTAGAAGGTGCTGCGATGCTTTTGCTCAGCCTAATTAAAAAAAGTTAAAGTTATGTTTTTGTCTCTCTCAGCAGAAGTTAATGAAGTCTGGTGTTTTGTTGAGATAATTAGAGATGCCTTCGTTTCTTGAAGCTGAAGAACCAAGAAAAAAAAAAATCAAAAAACTAACAACTACTAGGGTGACACATTCGGGTCTTCCCCAAAAACCTTTTATTGTGTTAATCACTTTTATTTCTGTAGCTTAAGTTTTCCTGGAAAAATGTATTCCTTTGTAATAGACTTGGGCCGGGGTACGGTTCTTACTCTGATTAAGTCATCTCCAGATTGACAATTTGTAGCGTTGGTAGAAGATGTTTGCTAATGTAGGCCAAACGCCCTGAAACCAAAGAAAAGTTGCACTGTCATAACATCTCACAAAATGAAAGTTAAACTGTAGAAACGGCATGAGACAAAGTTTTAATTTTCTTCAAATTTTCTCTTTGGGAAACCATTTTGCACCTTGAAACATCTTATCTTTAGTTGGTACTTTAGAGAAATAACTTCTCATCCTTTCTCCCTTTTTGTCTTTAGCAGTAGTAGTCTCACTCATGTTGCTAGTTGTGTGCACGGACTGTCCAATAATGTTGTCAGACTGTATTATTTTATAATTTATTCCTTTGAACCTGAATATATTCTAAACTTTTATTAGTATTACATTTCCGTGGGGACCACGACTTTCAAATTTCCACACTCTTAGACCCACATTAAAAATTATATATTGTAAGGTTTAAGAAGAAGGACCGAAATTCCTTTAATCTTGTTTGAAATGGCCCTACAGTAATGTCTGCGCAAAGTTCACCACAAGGGAGAGTGCATTCTATTTTCATCTACCTCATTAAGTTTTTCACAGTAATTAATGGCAGGATGTGCTCACAGAGGAGCTGTCCCGTCTGTTAAAGCACATAATACGTCTGCAAGCGGAGGGACTGACTGACTGCTGGTTTCCAGTGGGCCTTTTACTTGACATATTTTACGTTAATATTTGCAAGGAACACTTTTAAGCTTATTTGTGGGAAAACATCCACTATTTGTGCCTGGATGGTGAAGATCAGTTGTGTAGAAGAGGACAGGAAATTTCATCATGCCGCATCAGAGATCAGTTAGGAATGAAACTGTGAGGGTTTGTTTCTTACTAAGAGGGGGAGATCAGAAGAAAAAAAAAATGTTGATTACGGTAGACTTTAGCATGTTGAGTCATATTTTGCCAGAAGCTGTGAGGAGCATTGATGTAGCTGTTATCCTGACTGTGTGACCCAGAAGTTAAATCTGCATGCAGCACTACTAACACCTCGAGAAATTCCGACTACTGATGATTATTACAATTAATCACTAATAGTAAGACCATGTATGATTAATGTATTTTCAGTAAAAGTGTTCCAGTAATGCAAACTTGCAGTTCCAGTAATCATTTTTAATGATTCTATTCTACATGCATATGAACTTTGGGGGTGTCCTTCCAATGACAGGAGAAACAGTATCATTGGTCCTTCCTTTAATCCACTCTTTTATGTTGGGCACGGTTACAGACAGAGCATTGGTTGAACTCCAGTTGGTTTTCTGGTGTAGCTTTCTTATGGTGAGCTGATTTGAGAAATCAGCAAGTAAGTTTTTGCAACCGGGGTTTATGGGTGGATTTTTGTTTGTTTGGTTTTTCCACCAGTCAATTAGATTCTGACAGGATACTGTGAGTGATAGTGGTGTGGTGTAGTATCATCCTTCAGGAGTTTATAAGTCTTGACCTTGGCATGGCTTGTTTCTTGTATCTGTGTTCTTTCAACGCCACAGAGGCTTCTGTCCACATACTTGACGTCCAGGGAGGGCTGCACCTGGGCTTGGTGAAATTCCCCCTGGTTCTCTCACTCTTCTTATTCTTCCCTAACAGAAAAAAAAAGCCATAAAGAAAAACCTTTTTTCAGCAAGTTTCCAATGATACCATTGCAATGCTTCAAGGACATCTACAGTGCTCAAACTATAACTCAATGAAAGGTTTCAAAAGTTTGTACAGCTTATAGAAAAAAGCACAATCTTATGTAAAATACATCTCTCTGACCTTGAGTAATCAGCGAAGCTTTTCTCTCTTTTTTTTTTTTTTTTTTTTTTTTTACATTTATTATATGCGAAACCTAAAAACTTTAATGGAACCGTCACAGTCTCTCTAGGGTAATGATCTATGGACAGAGATAACCAAAGTAGAGAGCTCTTTGAGAATGCACTGCATCAGTCACAGTATGTAAATGATGAACGCAGGCATCTGCTGTGAAGTGAAGCCAATACAGCAGTGCCTTAAGGTGCAACATTACTGATGGCTTCTATGTGTGAGGGCTTTTAGTGCATCTCTCCAATAGACGACCCATTGGAAAAAAAAAAAAATAAACAACTTCTCACGTGACGTGCAAAGACGACAGATGTATTCGAAAAGTCGGCGTGTTTTTTTTTTTTTTTTTTTTTTTTTTTTTTTTTTTTAGTGGGTTTGTTGTATTGACAGGTTGTCCTTAAAGGATAACCTTGTAGTGTTGTTTAATTATCAGTTCCAGAATGGCTTCTGTTGTATAATTACATTCAATTAGAATATGATGTAACAGACACCTGAAAATGAGAAACAATCGGTACATTTATAGAAAACAGGTCTGTCTGCATGCTGTTTGTTACCAATGGCTAAAATGTTTGTCCATATTCAGAAGGCAGCTTCAGATTTCCATGATTACAGAAGGCTTACTGCTTTTTTTTTTTTTTTTTTTGCTTTTAGGCAAAGCAAATGTTAGCCTTACAATTCTGTCTGATATCTGGCAATATATGATATTCCTCTTTGCGTTTTATGTTTGAAGAAGTCTTTAATGAATAATAGAGTTTTTTTTTTTGGTTTTTTTTTTATTCTTCGGTCTCCAGTCATCAAATGAACACGAGAAGCTTATATAAAAATAGGTCGGCAATTAGCTGCACATATCGAGCATCAGTTCTTTCTTAGCTCATAGGTGCAAAGGAAGGAAATACATTTAAGCATTAGTCCAGCATTGGACCTATAAACTATATTGGCATGTTCACAGCTGCAGAAAATTGAGTAAGGTCTGCTGAGGGGGAGCCTGTGCGGGAGCAGACAGGATAGTGATAATAGGCTGTCTGAGTGCTTGGAAGATGCAGAGAGCTGGAGGAATGGAGTTCTAATGGAATATCCAAAGGTGTTCAATGACAGTTAACCTTTCCGACTAATGATTGGGGTCACAGGGAATGTGTATCGCCCCCTCAGATAGCGTTTAGTCAGCAATGGAGATATATATGGGCGATGAATATTGTATGACCTGAAAATACCGGCGGTCCCAGAGCTCTACTGTCGAACCAGTTCTTTTATTCCTGTTCAAGGTCAGTCATGCCGGGCAGTGGGAAACCCCCGGCGCCGTATCCACGGCATTAAACATTAGACCTTCCACTGAGCTCAAAGATCCCTAATCCCGTACAACTGAAGGAGAGTGTAGGAGATTTAGAGATAATACACACGAAACAGCCAATTCCCATCATTATGTGATCCTGTTTTTAATGAGTTTAGCGTGGGTGAGGAGGACATGGCTCTCTTGAAGCCACCCCTGCAGCAGATGTCTGCTCACCTGCCAGTGTTGCTTACACAAGTGTTGCATCTTAATGCCACTTTGTTGCCTGCTCATGAAACTCTGATGCAATCCACTCGAGGGGCATCACAACTGTCCTCCTTTCCCCTTTGCGATTTTCAGCACATCCCTGAGGCATCATTATTTGTTAAATTAGACAATCGGGATTTTTGCATTCATGTATAGTGGATTGCATACC
This sequence comes from Poecilia latipinna, assembly GCF_001443285.1. Taxonomy (NCBI): domain Eukaryota; kingdom Metazoa; phylum Chordata; class Actinopteri; order Cyprinodontiformes; family Poeciliidae; genus Poecilia; species Poecilia latipinna. The sequence continues at coordinate 241,869 of NW_015112739.1, forward strand.
CAATGCCTCATTGAACTGATTTTTTTTTTTTCATTTAACCGACACAAATGACTGTGTAAGTGTGAAGTGGAGGGGAAAAAAAGATATGTTTTATTTTGCAAATGGAAAATCTGAAAAGGGTAGAGTTAATGTATTCCGCCACACTCGGTCAATATTTTGTAGGAACACCTTCTGTTGCGAGATAACAAGTTACAGTACCTTGGACAACAGATCTTTAAATAAGTATTTACTGAATATGCAGTGTTTTAAAGTAGTTTTTTTTTTTTTCTATTGAAAGTACAGTTTCAAGTGTGATTCTTCAAGATTGGCGCACACATTATTGCACCACAACTTCTTCCAGGAAATAAAGATAAATTAAGCAGAGGCAGAGGATCTCTGTGAGTGGCATTAATAATTTGCCTCTAAAAGCTTCATGCCACTTAAGTTATTAACATTTAATTCAGCAGCGTCGCAGTGGATTAACCTATCAGCCAATGTACCGCAGGAGATGTATTTCTAGTGTTCCCGCTGTCTATTGTGCCTCCCATGTCAGTTCACAGAAACACTGACCCGCTGTCGAGATTTGATTTATTTAATACTTATAAAGGCAAATATACAAAAGTAGATTGTGCGTTTTCGTGGTTTTTTTGTTGTTGTTGTTGTCGATTTATGGCCACGTTGACAAATGTTTTCAGCATATTTAGGTTTTTCTGTCTCTAAAATATAATATCTAAACCTTAATCTTTCTTTGTATCGACACATTACCAAAAAAAAAAAAGTAATTTTCAGTGTCTTATTGAGCGACTTCAAAACTTAATTCTTGAGCTTTAATCTGTCAGAACTTCAAACATTTGAAGGGAGCAAATTAACTCAGAAATATGTTAAATATATTTACATTATATTATTCATAAATTTAAAAAAAAAAGTCAGTTTTGAAAAAGCTCAATGCATAGCCCAGCTTTTTAGGTCACTGCATTAGAAACCCTCATCCCCACATTTTAAAACCTTTTTCATTCAGCGCAGCGCAGCTGCGTCCAAAAGATGTAAACCTAAACATTACAAAGGAATCCATAAATCAACCCTTTGCCGAAGTGCTGCCAGGTTCTCTGGGCACAAGTTCTCATCACACATGGACAGAAAGACAGATGAGATCTGTTGTTTGGCTGCGTCTTTTGTTTGCAGTGAATTTTACAGCTTTTTTCTGGGTATCCATATCATGAATTAATTTTGAAAAAGATGTGTCAACCACCCGTTTATAAAAACTTATTTCTCGCTGGGATCAAAACATCCCACTGAAAACTGTTGATATAATAAACATTTTTAATGGAGTTTAAAAAAGATCGGTAAGGTAAAGTTGTGAATGTTGCCCTGTGTCGTGCGCCAGGCGGCGTTTATTAATCCAACATTAAAACTTTCAGAAAAATGAGAGAAATAACGAGCTTTATATGCATAACAGCATCCATCTTGAGACTTTGTTTCTATTTGTTGTGTCTTACTATGGGGTCTTTGCTGGGACACCTCAGTTGACTATATTCATTCTGTAGCAGTGGCATCTACTTGCGGTGTATGTCTACAGAAAGGAGATACTTTACCATAATTTATGTAAACTTTAGAGATTGTCCTCACTAAATGACACTTTGAAGCCTTGTTACTGCCACTATAACTAAACAGACGATTTATATTTGCCGCTGTCGGTTTCCTCATATTGTTCAAGGCTGATGGAAAGGAAGCATTCAGTTTCTTATAAACTGCTCTCCTCCCTTTTGTTTCCAGGGTTTTCCTTCGGGCTATTAGCCAGTACGCAGATGTGTTGAGCAAGAAATTTCTGGATCAAGCCAACTTTGAGCTACAGGTAAGCTTTGCACAGATGTTTATAATCTCTTCCTCAGTTTGTTACTTTGCATCAGCTCCACAAAACTCCAAATAATGCTCCTTTTTTTTTTTTTTGTCATGTCAACTCTGGATGTGACATTTGAAGCATTATGAAAATTGCAGAGAGAGAGCGATAGAGAACATCAATTACATTGTAATGGCCTGCAATTTTTATGTCCATTGCTGAATATTTTACCTGCTTCCCTTTGAATAAAGTAACAGCTTTTTTTTTTTCTTCTTTTTTTTCAATATCTGACACATGAAAGAATGTTGTCAACACCTAAAACCCTCAGAGATTTCAAAGCCTTTATGGACTGATTAATGTAACTTTGTTTTAGTGTGACTCACAGCACTTAAAGCTGTCTTTGTGGTTTAAAGAAAAAGGTTACATCTCAGTTTATCAGGACAGAAACAAGTGTTTTCCTCCAGGGATCCTATCCATTCTAGGAAAAGTGTGGAATTTAAAGTTCTCTCTAGATCTGGGAAACTATGGGGAAAGAAAAAAGGTTTTGGAATTCCAGACTTTATTCCATATCCCATCTCATCTGTCCATCTTATCCATCCATCTGTGCATCATTTTCAGGCTTGATATGATGCACAGAGGACAGTGACACTTATAGTTATGTAATTAATGTTCATTGCTTGCTTCATAATTTGTGACTGAATGATGTTTTTGGTGGCATAAAGCACTTTGAACTGCCTTGTTGGTGAAACGTGTACAAATGAATTTGACTTGACCTTATTCTCACAATGCAATTCTTTATAAGGAACCGTCATTTCAAACATTTTACATTCAAAGAAGAGTCACGCAGGAATGAATAAAGCTGGAGAGTTCCCTGATGGAAAACACCCTGTGGGTGACATTGACCTAAATCAACAACCTCTGCACCCATTGGGACAGCTTCCCAGCAACAAACTGTAACCGTCTCATCTGCAGCTTTTGATTTAATGAAACCATAAAGCTCTCCTGCCCACACTGTCTAGCACTGAATAACATTGTTGTAAAACTGGCTTTGAGCTGTGAGTGAAACGGTCTCTTATTCCCTATCCGCCTCTCTCTCTCTGCCTTTATCTGGGTTAGCTGTGGAACAACTACTTCCACTTGGCCGTGGCCTTCCTCACCCAGGAGTCGCTGCAGCTGGAAAACTTCTCGAGCGACAAAAGAACCAAGATCTTCCACAAGTAAGTATGGCGTCACCCTTAAATTCTCGGGACATCCTCGTTTTACCCTACTACAGCTTAGATTTCCTGTCCAGGACAAATACGTCAAAGCCTGCAGGGATATCAGACACCCTGCAACTTCTTGTATGAAACTGTTGTGGTTGTTTTTCCTGTTCTGATCACAGCACATTGCTGCTGCAATGTCTATTATGAGTACGCTCTGTACCTAAATGTCTCTGATCAAGAAATGTTCTGTACCCATTCCCTGGAGAGAAGGTTCAAGATGTTAAAATATAATTTACTACTGTGAATATTTTTTTTTAATTTTTTTACAATAGTTCAAGTTTAAAGTTAGGACATTTCTCGTCTCTTCGAGCTTCTCCGTTCTGTGTTTCTGCAGCGGACACATTTATCTATATTAGTACTTTTCAGACAGTCTGATAAAGCATTCAGACGGACAAATGCTTTCTGGGAAGATGTTGAGCATATTGGCGCTTGTCTTCATTTGGAGGAGTTTTTGTCAGTGAATCACACATCACACTGGCTGGATGCCTGACAGTGATGCTGCTTGTTGGTCAGCATTTTATCACTTGCGCTAATAAACTTGCACCAGAAAATAGAAATTACCCCCCTCTGGCTAGATATTGATTGCAGAGCAAATGTATTCACCCACTTTGAACTGTTTCACATTTTATCACCTTACTCCCGCAAACATTCATGTGTTGTATTGAGGTTTTGTGTGATGGACCAACAAAAAAAGGAACAAATAAATGGAAAGTGGAAGGTAAATTTCCTCTTTCAGCTGTTTCAGCTGCTTCGTGTATTGGGTGACGAATGCAAAACACAAGAGTTTCAAAAAGTGATTTAAAGTGGATTTGCTTTAGTTGAATCTATTTAGTTCTGTCTTTGAAAACCATCATAGATTAGATTTTGCAGACCTGCAAAATCGTGATGTCATGACATGATATAATTTCAATATGATATATCATATGACTGGTTTCATTTTAAAATTTCTTGGTCGTTTTGTGCATCTTATTCAATTGGATTTGCCCCTAATTTCATCCATATTGACAAAAACTAACTTTCTATCTGTAGTAGATCCAGTTCAACCATTAAAATCATAATAATGATTTTTGTTTTTTCATTACCTGCAAGCTGCAGTCATCAAAATTATATATAAAAAAGCCGGACACACATAATACCATATGTAATGAATTCCATTTTATTTAGATCAATGTGGAAATGTTTCACTTAAAAGAAGATTAAAAGTTCATAAAAGCCTGACATTTTGACATGAAACTCGTGAACATTTGAGAGCCACTGTACATACAAGCGCCGATGTTTCTACTCAGATTGCTTTCGTGCACACGTGGGTACAGCTGAGCAAATGAGCATGCGGCCGTGTCATTGTTATGATTTGCTCGAATGAGTGATGAGGAGAGAGGGAGCCTCACATTGTCAGGTTTGGTGAACGTCTCACTCATCTTTGCTCGAGGCTTTGATCTCATCCGAGTTGTCTTTACCAGCTCCCGCTTGTCAGTCACACATGTTTTTTTTTTGCTTATTTCTCTTTCTGTGCCTGCCACTCTGTATTTTATTCTCCATCTCTTCTCTTTCCATCACCTCATACCTTCACATCCAATCTCCCTCCTTCCCTCTCAATCACGATCTTTACTTCGTGACCCAGTTGCATTACTCGGCTCAGCCTGCCGGGACCTGCTCTGCGTCGACCCCTCTGCGAGACGTGATATTGTTGTTTAACCTCAGCGGGAGATTTGCGCACGTCGCTGACAGACGCGCGTTGTAGGTCCTGACAGCCGACAGTCACAGCTGTCTCCGGGTCTGTGACGGAAAAGCGAGCTGCATCTGTCTCGGCGTAGATGAGAAAACTGTGCCTCGTGCACAGTCATCCCTGCGTCTTAATGTGGGAAACAAGCCTACTTCCTGCCAGTCACACACACACACACAAGCATGCTGTGAGATTTTTTTTTTTTTTCACACATACACAATGAGATGCGAAAAGACTGAAGGATGGTTTATATATAATGCATGCAGCCACAGAATCATTTAGAGGCCAGCATTCATTAATACTGTATTTTATAATTCTGCCAATACTCTCCCCACAATCAATCCCTGGGCTCTGCAACACTTCTCTCTCTCTTCGACTGCAGAATGCTGTGAACAGCTCTAACCCGATGAGGCTATAAAGAGGTGATGCAGCTTCTTCTTTAAGACATCTTTCAGTGCAGTGATCACTTACGTCAAAGTGCATTACTTTCTTATGGTATCGGCACACCAGTGATTTGGGTTTTAAAATGCCGCTACGTCCTCTGGATCCTCTGAAGTAGCACATTATGTGAGGGGGGGAGAGGGAAAGGCTTGGAATTGATATTTGTCGTGGGTCAGCAGACGCTGCACTTGTTCCTCTGTAGAATTGCAACAAGGTATCACAACATCAGTGTGCTTTGTGGAGGATGAGATAAAGAGGTCACCGTGTCCCAGAGTCAACCAGTGGGATTCAGTCGTCTTGGACAGGCTTTAATCTGAGCATAGGAGGACATCCCAGAGGGCACCTGGTGGAGAAGTACGGTCTAATTCAACTTCAGCCCGTATGTGTAATTATCTGGTTTAAACTAATTAATCTGACTTGAATAACAATAGAACATTTGAATGAATTTGATATATTTGTAGGTTTGGAATTTTGTTGGGAGGCAGTACAGAAGATAAGGCATTTCTTTCTTTCTTTTTTTTTCATTAGAAATGTTCCTGAGAAACTTAAAAATACGTAATAGACCTCAGCAAGCTAAAAAAAATGATTAAATATAAATAAGTTCTGCATCTTCCCTTGGTGATCTGTAATTTCAAGATGTTTTTTTTTGTTTTTTTTGTTTTTTTTGTATCTCAATCACTGAGCGAACATAAGCTGCAGACGCAGCACAGCTGTTCGGATAGATTTATGCAGCTTATTTCTTTTCTCTTGCACATCTCTATCAAACTGCTGAGCCACACAGCAGCGTTGGAAACAAATATTGAGTTCAGTGTAGTTATTCCCAGTGGTGAACCACCAATAAGAATACATCTAATTACTTTGTCAAGATGCTGTGGTACCTGGGTAAGTGTTCTTCAATAAGCTTAGTTAAACTAAAAGACATGATGCGAAAGCTCCACCTCGGGGCTGTTGCTTTTATTCTCCTTCTCATTTTTAAAGCTGTCAAGCTGGAGTTTAGCTCCTTAGAAAACTTACCAGCAAAACGGCTTGCTTCTTTCTTTCTTTCTTTCTTTCTTTCTTTCTTTCTTTCTTTCTTTCTTTCTTTCTTTCTTTCTTTGTTTTCTTTCTTTATTTTTCTTTCTTTCTTTGTTTTCCTTCCTTCCTTCCTTCCTTCCTTCCTTCCTTCCTTCCTTCCTTCCTTCCTTCCTTCCTTTCTTTCCTTGTTTCTTTCTTGGCACCGTATGTTTAGGGTTAGGGACTGGCATCACGCAACACAATCCGTTGTTTGAGGGACAGAGAAACATCACTGCTTGCAACAAACGTGAGACATACTAGTCAATTAGACGTTTGGGTCTAACCCAGCCTGCCCAACGAAGGGGGAGTGACCTTGTTCATAATTGAATGACACGTGTTTCTGTTAAAAATAAAAGTTTTCTGTCCTCTTTAGTACCAGGTACTACACTATCTGTGTAGTACCGGCTGCTTTTGGTTGTCCCCATAAGTAGGCTGAAAGTCAAAGAGAGTCTGTCCCCAGCCTTTAAAGACATTCGAAAGTTCAGTATGTTTTTGATTTTAGTGCTTTGCTTCTCTTTTTCTCATTTGCGTTGTTTCATTTAATGGGTTCTAGTGTCTCAGATGATGCTTACCTTTTTAAATTAGAGCAACATAAAAACAAAAGTACAAGTTTTATTTTGAGTCTCTAAAAACACATCTATTCCTCGTTGGCTTCGACACAGTGCGAGTTGTGTGTCTTATGTTATTTCTATTTTATTTTCAGTTTTACTTGCCTTCTTTTACCCATGTGGTATGTTTTATATCTATTTTTATTGTTTAGTAATTATAGATTTTTTTGTTCCATTCTTCAAAGTACACACCTTGGTTGAACTAGGGTTTTTTTGTGTGTGTGTTTTAGAAAACACTTGCACTTGAATCAATAATAAAATTTACTCTTTGATATATTAACTTTACTTTATAGTGCTCCCATTGCTACAAAACTTTAATAACATTCATAAGTGTCATGGATTTATTTGAAAAAAAAAAACAACATACAATATTTTTATATTGTTGCATCTTCATTTACTTTTTTAATGTTCCAATGCAAAAAGTTACTCAGTCTGGTGTTGTCCATTTTCACTGACCTGGCCTCACTTTACACCTATCCCTTCTCTCCCATCTTTCCAGTCTTGTTAGTCTCTCCTTTATTCATCATTTGTCCTCTCTGTGACCTGGGACAGTGTTCGAAGATGGGAGACGGGCACCAAGCTGTCCACGGAGATCGGTTCATGACCTAAGCATGACAGAGCTGATCAGCTTAAAAGGGCTCAATTTAATAAAGCCAGACAGAAAAGGCGGATGGGAGAGAACCTTCTGTATTTCTCTGGAAATCTTTTATATGAGACCTCCTGTCACAGACAAAAACCTGTTAAAGACTGCACAAACGAACCCTGCTCCTCGTCTAGCCGTTGTTTTTCTGGGTCCTTAATGACATAACCAGAGCAGAGGGGAGATTGTAACTGACAGCCAGTTGACGGAAAGCAAGCGTGTCTGTGTCATGAACTTGCTCAAGTAGAAATATCTCATCATTTTGTGTTTGTCTAGCGGATGAGATCTTGGAAAAACAAAAGGAGTTATCTCCATTGAATCCATTGCATTACTAATCTCATTCCATGAATCTCATTTGTTTTTTCCAATATTTGTTCAGTTGTCCAGAGGAAACCAAACAAAAACACTTTGATACATTAAATATCGCTGTGTAAATGTTGTATTTAGGTTCTGCGAGGCGGTAGAGATGCTATGAATGCTAGAAATCAGAGATTTTTTTTATTATTATTATTATTGTCCTGCAGTGACAGGTGAATAAAAACATGTAGATTCACATAAAGATAAAAAATGAATAAGAAAAGAATAAGAGACTTTACAGTAGTGACAAATGGGAAAAGTGTTACAGTTATTGAAAGTAGCATATTCAGATCCAAAGCAAATTTCTTTATTCGTTCCCCAACAACAACCACCTAGGGTGGTCCTAATATCAAAATATTGTTGGAAATGCACCTTTTTTCAGTTTACACACGTAGTGTAAGACTCTCATCAATCTCAAACTGTGTTTTAAAGGACCTCTGTATGATGTAAAATTCAGTTAATTTTGGATTGTGAACTTGAGATGATTAAAAGCAGTCACGATTACTTAAAAAAACACAAAAAAAACAATGTAATTGCCCTTTACTAAAGCACCAAGTCAGATGCAGCAAGTCGGATGGCAGCATAGCTACATCTTTATATTTGCATGTTTGGCTTTTTTTATGGTACTCACAACAAAGCAAAGTTTATGGTGGGCACAACTGCAATTTCGCAGAAAGTTATCAAGAATTCCTGAATCCAAAACTGCCTCTGATGATTTTGCTGAAGGAACTACTGAAGACTTTCATTTCACTTCATCAAAATGTTAATAAGATATTTTAAAATTTACTAAAATCTTTTTGGGAAAAGACAGTTTGATTCTAAATTCATGCACAGTAATCAGTCAGAAAATCATATTTTTAAATATACAGTTTTTTTATGGATGTTTCAAGAGTGGAAAAATAGTAAGCAGTTGTCCGTCCTCGGTCACCGGGGCCTTGGAAGAGAAACAGGCCCACAGCATCACAGATCCTCTACTGTACTTAACATTGCACCTTAGGTACTTCTCACATAATCACTCCGAGTATTTGTTGCCAAAAAGCTCAAACCTAGAGTCCTGGAAACTCTTATTTTCAAATATGTGTTCACTGCATTAACACATTGACATACAGTAATGAAATGTTAATTTTTAAAAATCAAGAAAAAAAAAAATTGGATGTTTTCTATAGGTCCCAATAGGTGTATCATTATTTGACAGTGTGGATCATTTTTTTTTTTTCTTTGTCATGTTTTTTGTTTCAGGTACCAAGACATGAGGCGACAGATCGGCTTTGAAATCAGGGACATGTGGTACAATTTAGGTAATTTTATTGCATTTACTTTGTTCCTGAGGTCACACCTCTGCTGTTTACAGCTGATATGATCACAATTAGCTCTTCCACAGTCCTCAGGCAGATAATATATATCCGGAAGGCAAAGATCTTTTGTGAAATGTATACAGTCCAAGTGTTAATTAGCGCTACAATGTGATGAAAGACTCACTGTTGATGTCGGGTCTAAATTTTCCTGTAGTAAAAGGAGGCGGTGTTGAATCCAGTTTATTGTGCCTAACACCATCTGATCCTTTAATTTGGAAAGATTAGACTGGATCATCCTCTTGAGGTATTTTGATGATTTTAAAGGTTATTTACGGCTTACGTTCTCCAAAAGGGGAGACAGTTTCATTCTTTGGAGCTAATCTGAGATGACACAGTACACATCAAAATGGGGGAATTCTACAAATTATATGTCACAGATTACTTTTTCTTCCACTTGTTTTGTCTTCAAGGCCCCCACAAGATAAAGTTCATCCCTGAGATGGTGGGTCCAGTTCTGGAGATGACCCTTGTTCCCGAGATCGAGCTGCGAAAGGCCACCATCCCCATCTTCTTTGACATGATGCAGTGCGAGTTTCACTTCACATGTGGCTTCCAACGGGTGCGTATTCTGGAATATTTAACAAATGCAGTAAACCAGATGAAACGGTGTTGTCTGGAATGAAAGATCAGATAGAAAAGCGGGGAGGCGGCACACAGCGGCCCATATGATGGCGACTTTCGTAGCCCACAGCCGATTTGTAATTCTGCAAATCTCATTTTGTTGTGTCACAATTATCAGCGGCCACGGTGAGTGGAACTTAATATTACGCCTTTCTGCAGTGGAAATTAAACCTTTCTGCGCGAGTAAATCCACTTGGTTCCAGTTGTTGTCATAAATATGTTTCAGCCCTCGGAGAGAGGCCGAACATGCGCAGCGTCAGTGAGTCCATAGGCACTCGTCTAGGGTGTGAACATCCAGTTAATTTATGGCTTTAAAAGGTGTTCTTTCTTCAGTGTGGAGTAAATATGCAACAAACAACTTCAATTAAAAAAAAAAACAACAATTGCATGCACAAGTTTAAGTTGCAGAAACTCAGTTATTCACTTAAATATATGCACACTCCATGAACTAATATTTTGATACATTTTCTTAAGTTAAAGGGAAAGCACACTTTTGGTATTGCCAGGAGGGAGGTTTTGACCTACTTCTGGCTCCGTGTTTAACAACTCTTAATTTAAATGATTTCTACTGAACGGCGCCCTAACATTCGGATTGCTTAATTGCACAAAAAGTTTAATTTCAGTGCCGCTTTTTTGGGGGGAACGTTTTCTAAATATTAATGTGATGTGTCTATATTTTTGAGCCTGCATTATCGTTAAGTCTTTGTGGAGGAGAGAAAAGTCACGAATCATTTTTAACTTCTGTTCCCAGATCTTGTTTTTAAAGAACATTGAAGCCGCATGCTGTGCAGCCAGTCCACCCTGAAAGACCTTAAAAGCGCAAACCTAAATATGTTGTTTCCCTTTAAACTGTGCACAAATTTGACCCTTGTGGTCTTTGTATTACTGTGAAGATGGCAAGAGTTTAACCAACGATCCTCTGAGATCCTTTTTTTCCATTTCTTTGTGTTGCTGAGATTGGACTAAAGTTTGCTGTTTTAGCTAATGTGCCACTCCGATTGGAGCTCATTGGAGTTCAACCCTAATCTCTCAGTCTTTCCTTCTTTGTCTCGGCCTCCTTTAGGCTCAGAGCCAGTATCATTTCCTCTTTACTGACTTTCTGTCTTTTTTTTTTTTTTTTTCCTCTGCTGTAAATCCTCCACTGAAACAGACACCGGAGTTTATGTCACGCCTTGCTCAGCTGTGTTCTCCTTCTCTGTTTTTGTACCTGGTCAAGTACATCAAGAAGTCAGTAAAAATGTTTTATTTTTAAGCAATAAAATCGAGTTTTGATACAAATGCTTGAGAAATGGAGTCAATGCGTCACTGTCAGCAGCTTCAGCAACAACGGAGCAGAAGGAAAAAAGCGATGCGTCTCACGATTCAGCCTCGTTCTGTCCTGTAATGAATTTTTAGCCGTTAATGATCAGATCACAGCCCGCTGCAGTGACGAGCGGGCCGGTGAAGAAAGAATCCGTAACCTTCCTCAGCTCAGACTTAAAGCAGTTGAGGATGTAGGGGGTTGTTAATGAATTGGGGAAAAAATTAACCACAGCGATTATTTGTGTCTGCTCTGTCTAATTGCAGTTTGAGAACGAGATCATCACCAAGCTGGATCACGAGGTGGAAGGGGGCCGAGGAGACGAGCAGTACAAAGTTCTCTTTCAGAAAATGTAAGTGCTGATTATTGGGCAGGATTATATGGCTGAGCCTCTCACAAGTTGGATCGCTCTAATTGCAACATCACACTCCTCAAAATAACCGCCGTTTGCTGATAATCACGCGACTTCTCGGCTCAGCTTTTCTCTTGCGACTCCTGATGAGCGGTACCCGTTCTGCCTTGTTGGGCAAAAAAAAAAAAATTCGGTTTCCGAGATAGTACGGGCTGAAATTATTTATAAATTTAACAATTCACTGTTAAAGAACTTTTTGTTCGTTTTTGTTTGTTTCTCTTTTCCTTCTTACTTGCCTGCCACCAGTTTGTTGGAGCACTGCAGGAAGCACAAATACCTGTCCAGGACGGGAGAAATCTTTGTCTCTCTGGTGGTGCGACTCCTGGAAAGGCTGCTGGACTACAGGACCATCATGCATGACGAGAACAAGGAAAACCGCATGAGCTGCACCGTCAATGTTCTAGTAAGATCCACAAAACACATGGATGGCAGTAAAGGATTGCTGAGACCTTTTATGACTTCATCATTAACACATTATGATGTACAGATTTTTAAACTCCTTTAGAACTTGATCTAATGTCTGCATCTGTTTTTTGTTTGTGCTTTTTTTTTGTAGAACTTTTATAAGGAGATAGACAGAGAGGAGATGTACATCAGGTAAGATCCAAACCTAGTGTTGTCTTTCACAGTCACTGTTTCAATTCGGCGTTACGACAATTTTTTTAATGTTTCTTCCTGCTGTATGATTTCATTTTGCTTGTTGAGTGTATTTTAGATAGGACAAGTTGTCAGATCTTATAAGTATTATGATTCAGTCTCCTGTCTTTGCCGATAAACAGCCACTAAGTCATTCCTGCATCTTGCCAGGTACCTGTATAAGCTGTGCGACCTCCACAGAGAGTGCGACAACTACACAGAAGCTGCCTACACCCTGCTGCTGCACGCAAAACTGCTCAAGGTACACAAACCGCACTAAAGACTGAACATGGAAGCGAAATATTTACACTGCTCAGCTGTCGCTGGGCGAGTCGCTTTTAACCTCAGGCAAGATACTAATATAATTCTCTGAATTAGATTATGCACAGATTTGAAACGGCTCAGATCGTTTTAATTGAACCACGGGATGAGATGGCTGCTGAGGAGGCAGAGGAGAGACTTTCTCACCGGGGTGAAATCTGGTCTTTCATCCCAGATAGAGTAGGAAGTAAAATAAACCGCTCTCCTGCTGAGCTTCAGTTGTGGATTATAATTACAGCTGCACCAGTTAATCTAGATGATTGAAATCAGCAGGTTTTTTTCCTTGATGAGTAGGTGGAAAAAAAAATGAAACATGAGATAATATTTCTCTGCTTCCCGAATTCATCGTTGCCTTTCTTTTTTTTTGGCCCTGTAAACACATCATGGCATAATATTCTTTCAGGCACTTTTCATTTAGATCCATCCATGGATTATTGTCTTCTTAATCCGGGATTGGGCCGCGGCCCTGTCTTCCGTCTGCCCAGTCACTTGAGCCAGCTCTTCCCAGGGATTCCCAAGGCGTTCCCAAACCTGCCAAGAAGCACATTCCCTCCAGCATGACCTGAGTTTCCTCCCGGTTGGACATTGCCCAGAATACCTCACCAGGAGGTTGTCTAACCAGATGGCCGAGCCACCTTAACCGGCTCCTCTCGATGTAGAGAAGCAGTGGCTCTACTCTGAGTCCCTTTTGTTTGACCGAGCTTCTCACCCTGTCGCTAAAGAAGAACTCTTTTCAGCCGTATTTGTTCGCAATTTCTTTCTTTTGGTCACTACCCAATGCTCATAACCCTAGATGATGGTGGGAACTTAGATTGACTGGTAAATCAAGATCTTTGCTTTTCGTCTAATATTTCTTTTCACCATAAAAAAAAAAAAAACTGGTGCAGCTTCTTCATCGGTTAAGATACTGCACTATCAACCTTCTGCTCGTTTTTTTTTTTTTTCTTCATTTATGGACAAGTCCTCAAGATAGTTGAACTCATCCACTTAGAACAGCACCTCATCTCCAACCTGGAGAAAGCAGTCTAACCCTTAACCAATTCAAGACCATAGTCTCGGATTTATAGACGCTTATTTTCACCTCAGGTGCTACACATTTGGCTTTGAAACTCTCCAGTAAAAAGCTGGAGATTGCTTTCTGTCGGGATCACATCATCTGCAAAGAGTACAGACATGATCCCGAGGTCATCAAAAAGGATCGCCTCAACATCTTGACTGCAGCTAGAAGTTATATCCATAAAGGTTATGAACAGAATGGGTGGCATGGAGCAACCTTGGCGGAGTCCAACTCTTACCGGACAGAATCTGAGGCTCGACTATCTGAGAGTTTATTAACAATCAGATAAAGTTTAGGGAACCTCTGCATATATGGGTAAATTAATAATCTAATGTTTCTGAGTAACCGACATAATATTCTTGTCTTTTGTCTAAATTTGCCTTGTTTAATTGTGGATTTAAAGCTGTAATTTCCAACAGCTGAATACTTGCGTGTTGCAGTTGAGAATTTATAGGTCAACACTCTAATCAGTATCGGTGAGTAAAAGCCAGATTCGTTCAACTCTTCCAAGTTATGATGGTGCATATTTGTTACAAGTTTGACTTTTTTGTTAATCTCTCTGTGCCCCAAAAAAAACCCCACCACGTCACCAAACCAAACATACTTTTTTTTTTTTTTTTCGGTCTGCAGAGTCTATTCCCAGCTGTGGGGTTAGTATGGAGTAAGTTAAGAAGGGACTCCTTTTATCCAAAATTGTATCATCTTACTTCTCAACTGAATTTGCATAACTATCCTGCTGTTTGGGCCTTTGTAGTGGTTCTGTCAGGCAGAAGCAGGTTGTCACTGAATCCCATTTTCATCACTGTCGCGCTCGCGGGAGTTGATTTTATTACTTTAAATCTGTAGATCTTTTAGCACCTGAGTCTTCTTGATTGTGGCAGGAAGACTTTTCTACTGCTGTGCTTCGGAGGCTGAACATGTGTCTGGATTTTATTTTGTGGCTTAATATTTCTTGAAATGCCACCCAGACACGTGGTGGGCCTTGCAAAAAGTAAACGTTGGTGTATTTTATGATATACCAACAAAAGGCAGCTGTCAAGTGAAAGAAAAAGAATACAGATTTTTTTTTTCTTTTTTTTTTCAGTAAATAACACTTAAAATGCGGCAAAATGTCAGCTTACATTTGAATTTATTTACAAATGATATAAATTTGAATATACTGAGGAAGTCAAAACACAGCACCTCCCCATTCCTGGAGAATAAATTGAATCCTTCAGCCGCCTCATGACTGCTCCACTAAATTATCAGCGCTTTTTTCTCTGCCTTTTTAGCTGCGTGCGGGGTCAGTTGCCATTAATGCATAAATGTGAAGGTCCTCTTTACAATGTGAATGCTGCAGTCAAGCTGTGAAGAAATCAATAGGCTGAGCCCAAGCGTCCCTCTTTCTATACCACAGCAACAGCGTGCAGAGGCACTTTTTTTTTTTTTTCCACCAATGTGGTCATCACACCCTTCATGTTCATCTCAGGATAAAATCCTGCTGGTTGGTGGTAAACACGTCCTGACAAATATATAGGGTTGTAGATGTTCTTATAGTGCTAAGCAGCTTCCATCTGTCAGAAATCACATTCTTCTTTATGCTGCTTTAAAAATAAATAAGCACATTATCATGCTTATCCTGGTGTTGTTTTATCTCTGCCTACGACATCAAACCCGGCTCTGTTGTATAATCAATTGCTCCCCCACTCTATTGCATACGGAGTTTATATGCAAACAGGTCGAAGGGATGCTTCTTTGCTTACTTAGCACATTTTCCTCCAGCAGGCCAGTCCGCTGGAGCTCAATGTCTGCCAAATTTAAATATTAAAACTGTGTGTCAAACACATATGCAACAACAAATGACATTTGTCTACTGGGCTTCCTTTAAATTCACTACCCGACTAAAGAGAAGTAGAACATGTATTGTGCCCTAATAAAACAAACCGACATCCGTCAAAACTTGTGTAACTGCAAATTAAACTTTCACAATGGCTGCAGGACCGTTTTGGACCGATTCTCCTTCTGAACTGTTCAATGGATATCCATGCATGCATCACTGCCCGCATCTTAACTCTTCATTTTGCTCTGTGCAGGACTGTGTTCAAGGGAGTTACACATCAATATCCCTCATTTGCATTGGCTATAAGTCATTGATTGATTTCTTGTCACCTGTTTGACTTTTACCCCGCATTGTTTTGCACAGCATTGACCCCCGGTGCTCATTTGTTCCCTGTAGTGGTCGGACGAGCAATGCGCGGCCCACCTGACCCAGAGGGAAGGTTACCAGGCCACAACTCAAGGACAGCTTAAGGACCAGCTCTATCAGGAGATTATTAATTACTTCGATAAGGGCAAGGTAAGAGGCGCTCTAGAAACCCTGACGCTGTTTCCGTGGCGCGTGGATTGAGAATAATCCATTTCTTGTGGATGGATGAAGAGGCGTATTAGACTACACGACTATTACTTTTTTTGTCATCCCTTTTATAGCATAACCTTTTCTAAAAGCCCTTCCCTCACTTTGTGTCCTTTTTCTCTTTTACCTTAATATCACATCAGCGCTGCGCTTTAATGCCATCGGAGTCACTTGAGAGTTGGAAAATGTCCCGTTTTGTAGGAACTTTTGTTTTCTACAAGACGAATCGGAGGAGAAATGCACGGATCTCCTTGGAAATGAGGTTCTAAGGCTTTGGATGTTACGTCAGGATTGGGATTCTTCTCAGTAACTCGTCAAACTTTGGCTAGGAAGCAGCTACTTCGATGAAATTTGGAAACAAACCAATTAAATAACGGTTGATGTTATGAGGCGTTAAATTGGCACTCTAGGAATTCTCAGCAGCTTGACAGGATCTTCAGTCTTTAAAGAATACATTCAGATGCAACTATTTTATTAATATAAACTACATTAACCGTAATAATCGCTTATATAATGTAATGTAAAATATCAACTTGTCGTGTTGAATAGAAGATGGCATCGAGGTTTTTCTGTCTACCAAAAGGATGAAATAATCTTATTCTGATAAGCTTGTGTTATACAGTGTGACCTGCGTGAGACTAGCAGTGAATTCAAGGTACTCTGCTACCAGGAAGTTAGCTCTCTATCATTGCTTTAATCTTTGAAATTAATTTTTTTTTTTTTTTTTGACTGTCTGTGTCCTTTCTAGATGTGGGAAGAGGCGATTGTGTTGAGCAAAGAACTGGCTGAACAGTATGAGAATGAAATGTTTGACTTTGAGCAGCTTAGTGCATCCTTGGTAAGTAGGATTAATGTGTCGCTTAACTGCATTTCCGCTTTGTACACTGTCACTCCTCTGCTGCACTTATAGATGGGGGG
>NW_015112739.1:262098-302719 GCF_001443285.1 Poecilia latipinna
GGGGGGGGGGGGGGGGGGGGGGGGGGCACAAGGACAGAACCTGCAGGACTATTATGAAGCCTTTTGTTTTATGAGGGGAAATTAAAGCAATTAGTAAGGGGGGACGGGGAGAGATCAACTACTTATGTACCTGGAAAGAGTGGGAGGAAAACTGATTGTGTCTAAAACAAAACACATTTAAACAAAGAAATTCCATCGTGATGGCTAATGCACCTAGTGGTAGCCAGGATTCAGAGTTTGCAGCTTTAAAGAGAAATATAAGCAAGCAGGAGCATCTTATATTCAAGCATATTTTTTCAAGAATCAAAGAAAGACAGATGTAATAACAACAAGAAAAGAAAACATCAGATCTCTCTCTGGAATGGCTTTAAAATGCTTTATCAAGCATTAAAATGTATGTTAAAATGCTTGTGTTGTTAAACTTCTCCACAGCGGAAGCAAGCTCAGTTCTATGAGAATATAGTGAAGGTCATCCGGCCCAAACCGGACTACTTCGCTGTGGGCTACTACGGAATGGGGTTCCCGTCCTTTCTGCGGGTGAGTACTTGCATTGACAGACATTTCTTCTTGATCTTGGGTACACGATGCGCTTTCATGGGTGGGCTTAAGAATGTATACCCCTCTTTTATTAAGTGCCTAAATATAAATCTGCATTATAAAGCATCTGAGCTGTTTGTCCTCCTTGCTGAGGAGTTGTCAACAGTGGCTTTCGCTAAATACGGTGCTGGGTATAGTGCCGAACAAATGTTCATGTTTAGTGCTTTACTTTTAGTTGGCATGCCCAAATATTTTAAGGCATCTCTTCAAATCCTTTGCCAAGTCCGACCAAATTCTGAGTTAAAATTTCATTACCATGATTTTGAGGTGACGTGGAGGGAGAATTAAATCCCTTTAGAGCAGAGGTTCCCAAACTGTGCGGCGCGCCCCCTAGGGGGGGCGCCGTGTCATTGCAGGGGGGGCGCGGGAAGCCGTCTGGATGAAAAAAAAAAAAACATGAACACTGTATGCGCTGGGTTTTTACCTTAGAATGGCCAACTCTCTGTTATTCCTATGTCAATTTGATACAGTAGGGGCTTCCACACTTCCCATATTTGTGTCCTCTGTCACTTTTATCAGCAGTTAAAACTGTTTAATCTATTGTTAACATGTTGTAACCCGTTTTTCCGAGCCGCCTTTAAACGCAACATGAGCGCTACGACGCTGAGTTTCCACCTGTGAAGGAGACCTGCTGCTGCTGGGCGGAGCTACAGGTGTCTTAGAATCACGGCAGCAAACCAGCAAAACGCAAAGAACTTTTCACAGTTTTTCCCTCCAAACTAACCGACTGAGTTGAGTAAAGCTGTTGGATGCTGTTGGTTAGCTAAAAGATGACTAGCTAATATCAATACAGAACCTTAAGCTTAACAAGTACCTGGTAGGCTACCGATGTTGGTGTCTATTGCCCCCAAAAAAGTCATTTTGCCCCCACCCCATCACACGGGTCGTTTCAACCAGACAGCCATTTGTAATCCATGGAGGGGGGGCGCAGAATATGTTTGGAAACCCCTGGGGGGGGGCGCAGAAGAAAAAGTTTGGGAACCACTGCTTTAGAGGAAGGTACACATTAAAAATGGGCCACAATGAAAATAGCATCTACCGTTAAAACATCCAAATGTCTGGATGCAATCTGAGCAGCAGATGGTCTTAAAAATGCTGGCACCAAGCAGAGAGCTGTGCCAGCTTCCTAAAACGTGACCGATTATGAATATTGAAGTGTTGGTCAAGGCAATAGATCCCACCTCCTTCATTCATTCACACAAGATAGGTGGCCTCTTAACCTGAGCTGATGTTTTTCAGTGCTAAATATCCTGACTGGACACGGGCCAATCAGATCACAGCTTCTCACAAATTAAGTAGCCGTTTGATATTCATCATCTGTGGAGCCGCCGTGTGCATGTCGGACCTCATTACCATTTAATGAAAGATGTATTCCTGATTCCCCAAAGCTCTTTGTTTAAAATAAAATTAATTGCATCTTTTTTTTATTTGTTTGTGCATCGCTGTGTGAGAGAGGGTTTAATCTTAAGCCAGAGCTTTTTGTTTGTCAGAGGGAGAAGCAGCTGCAGTGCTGACAAAGGCAGATTTGTTTGCCTTTAATGTATTCTTGGAAGAGCTCTTGTGGTTTTTGTTTTTTGTTTTGTTTTTTTTTAGCCTGTCATTTGGCACGTCACCCAAGGTGCTGTTTTCTTGTTTAGAAGGATTTCAGTCGCTTATCACTCAAGCAGCACACTAAATGGCTCTCAGAGTGATGATCCCGATCATGCCCTTTTCATTCTATTATGAACAACAGACCTCTGAGCTGGGACTTTTGCTTTGCTGCCGATCACCATGTGGACCTCCTAACCCTTTTTATCTGCCGGGGCGCAAACTCCATTACAGACGGGGCAAGCCGTGTTGGCCTAATCTAACTGGCTCTTTAAACAGCCTTTTGGGTTGGACGAGACTTCTTTATTCTTTTCGTATTGGACTGACCTTACCCAAATAACAAGGGCAACATGAATACCAGACTTGCTTTCCCAGCGGGAGCATGTGTGAACTCTTCGTTGGCTTATCTATTTTTGCTATTTCCTGGGCATTACAGGACAAAACATGTTTTTCTGTGCCTTACATAATTAGTCATACATTATAAAAAAAATACACTTTTCACTAAAACTGAACACTTTTGGGGTTATGTTTTGTATCGCTCTGTGCTTCTAGAGACTGAAATTTTTACCCTCTTTACAGAATTGCTTAATCTCAATCGGACTGAATTGAGAGCCTCTGTAAAGATCGGTTTTCAAGTCTTGCTTCAGATTCTCAGTTGGATTTTGGTCTGGATTTTGATTGGGTTATTCCAAAACTTGAAATGCGTTGATTTAAATCATTCAGCTGTGGCTGCATTTGCTTTCTTGTTTAAACATGAACATGTGGGAGCGTCGTTCCATGTCCATTTTTAGTGGATGGATGTGATTTACTGATATCCAAGCATATGCAGGTGAACTCTGATTGCCAATTAGCTCACTTCTGAATGGAGTTGGTTGCGGTGGATTTCACTTAGGGGCCTTCAGTTAAAATTGTCTGAAAACCAATGTAAATAAATTCTTCAAATCTTTTTTTTTTTATAAAAGAAAACCATGAAAAAGAAAATGTTCCCACCACAGTTAC
This sequence comes from Poecilia latipinna, assembly GCF_001443285.1. Lineage (NCBI taxonomy): Eukaryota > Metazoa > Chordata > Actinopteri > Cyprinodontiformes > Poeciliidae > Poecilia > Poecilia latipinna. The sequence continues at coordinate 265,282 of NW_015112739.1, forward strand.
TATGTGCATTTAGAATACATCTGTGTTTCTGCTTTAATTATGGTAAAATGTAAAAAGCTCAAAGGGATTACATGATTCACAGTGTTGGGCATAAGTACTTATCCTATCAGATGCTACACTGTTTTTACGTCTATCTTGCATTGCTGTTGATAAGCAGCTATATAAATGTTGCATCTTTTTTGTGCAGCCTTTTAAAAATGATCCAAAGAGACTTTCTTGAAAGCACACAAAGAACTATTCAGTTGAGATTTGGTAATTACAGTAATTACAGTTTTGAGGCTTTCTCATTTCCCTCTGTGTGTTTCATTTTGTCTTGTAGCATCATTGTGACCCTGGGGGAAAAAAAATCAGCTTTTTGGGGGGAAAAAAAGAGTCAATTTTCTTTTAAAGATATTTTGTTTCCAAGCCTCCCTACAAAATTGATTTCACGCAAGAGTGCGTAATTTAGCTTCTTATGATCTATCACATGTTATTTAGCAAGACACTGGGGTATTTATTAATGACGAACTGTTTTAGACCTAACAATTTGCATGCTTCGGTGCATGCTTCTTCTGGTATCCTTGTGAGGAGACAGCTGACTCTGTAACATGGTGTGCAGTTCCTCTAACCAGGTTAAGTTAAAGCACCAAAACCAGTATTTCTGCATTTCAAGTGAACTATGTGTTCTTTAAAAGAACCATTTATCCATCTCACTGGTCATTTATCCATAAGTAGAATATAAATCTTTATTCTCATTGTACCAACATGTAATGTGCACTAGTACAACAAAATTGGTCTATTGATCAACCTAAGCTGCATGTAGCTATGAAGCCCTTTCTCCATCCTACTGTCCACTTCACTCCCTGGCCACATTCACCAAATCATACATCCTCATACATAATACACAGATCAGTTGGCACCTTTGGATTAAGTGCCTTGCCCAGGGCACATCAAGATATTAAAAAGGTCAGTTTGTCTTCTGCTTGTTTTTTTTTTTTTATTGAGAAGCGACTCGCCACTGAACCACAGTAACCCACAAATAAAGAAAATAAGATTTCTATTTGAGTCTGCAAGATGAGCGAATACGGGCATTAAAACTGTGTCCACATTCAAAACAATGTTTAAAAATTTACTGATTGCTCAATCTCAATCAGACTGAATAGAGAGCCTGTTAATCAGTCTGAGTAAGTTAAAAATGTAAAATAGATCAAAGTATCCATGTTCCTCTAGTTTATGTTGTATATAACAACAAATTGTTCTGTATTGATGTGAGCTTGTCCGAAAAGCTCTGATCTCAGGGCCTCACAGATCTTGATCTTTGTCATTTGCGGGTTTCAAATTTTCTTTTAACCAACTGACTGAGAAAGAAAGGGCAATTTTAGCATTTATTATTTGCATTTTCAAAAATACCCAGTGCTTGTTAAAAGGATGACACCAAAATCATGAGTCTTTAAGAGAAATTGTTAAGATTGTTTTCTACACAAGTTCAGTGTTTGGGTGTTAAAGATTCAGATGACTTGGTGAACAAACTACAGCAGAGTTTTGCTCGGCTGATGGGAAGGATGACTGTTGAACCCAATCCTCTTCTGTCAATTTGTCAATCACAGCACATTTTGTAAATGGCCCCGAGCAAATATCACGCCTACAATACATCTAATTAATCGGGGAATTGAGATGTGTGCTAAACATAGGAGCGAAGCTCTCTTTGTGTGCACTTGCGTGCAGTAATAAGCTAACATGGATGGAAGCAAATATTACATTTGTCATACCCAAAGTGCAATCCTTCAGCTCATTTACTCAAAACCCTGATTAAATTTCAATCAGAATTTGGGGAAACCTTTGACTTTAAAGGAATGTATTAATAACAAAACAGGTCTTTCAAGTGTTGACTTGTAAATCTTAACCAAAAAAATAAACATGGGCAGTGATCTTTTTTTTATAAGGTGACATGGCTCACCACCCAGGGAGCCATTCCATCAAAGGGTGGCACAAACACTCAACAAAATAATCAGTTCTCTGTTGGATAGTAAATTCCTTTGACACTTTCTTTAAAGAAATTTGGACCACAGTTGGCCATTTCTACTCCCAAATATAAATCGATAAACTGGCAAGTTCTGATCTGGAATGATCTACTCTGAAATAACACTCTTTAAGATTTATTTCATCTACCAACTTCCGTCAACTGTTTTTCTTTGATTTAGATGTGGACTTTGACTCTTCACCCTGGTACATTGATAATCACTGACCTAAACCATTTTTTTTTTGTACTTCTGTCTAAATGTTTAGGGTAGTTCTTCTGCTCTATTGTGGAATACAGAACACACATGTATGCTTTCAGATTTTATCTGTGCAAATTTTAAAACCCTGAATTGCAGCATTTCATAACATTTCACAACTAAACACATTGAGATATGCAAGATTAATCAGATGAAGGGATGGGAATACTTCTTCACAGCATTTTAACTGGGCAACATCAAACAATTTTCTTATGAAATAATGTATTCAATTAGATTTGATCAGATACTGTGACATCCCTCAGCTAATGAGGAAAAAAACAATTGAATGTCACCTTTCACAGGAAAACATATGGTGTTTTGTGTAGCCAGCTGTAGACGTACAAGCTGTCTTTATATTGTACAGCTTAATGTATGTATGAAACTAATAGATGAAGTAAATTATGTTATTTTGTTTCAAACAGATGCACTGTTTTTCTTTTCAAGCGAATGGAGATGAAGGCCTTTAGACAGCCATCCTGATACAGTACCTTCATAAGTGTTTGCCGTCTTGCATGTTTTACCCTTTTTATTGCTTTTACAAATAAATCATGGTCAACAAAAATGTTTTTGCCAAACATAGTTTCCAAAATAAATAAAAAAACTATATAAAAACACTTATATATGTTTTAATAATTATTATTTGTATTATTTTATTATTTTTAGTTATTGTTATTGTTATTATTTTTAATTAATGGAGATCCACTGAGTGCAGTGAGTTTGCCTCAAGTGTTTTACAGCATTAAAAAAACCCTAAACACTACAAATAAGAGAATATGTTGTTGAAAAGGATAAGTCAGGGGATGGATACAAAAAAAAAATCTCTAAGGCCCTGAACATCCCCAGAACATCAGTTAAATCCTTCATGAAGAAATGGAAGCACTATGGCCCATATTTAAATCTGTCTAGACCAGGTTGTCCTTTAAAACTGAATGACAACGCAAAAAGGAGACTAGTGAGAGAGGACATCAGGTTACCATGACTATGCTGAAGGAGTTACGGGCTTCAGCAGCTGAGGGAGGGACTCATCATCTGTTGCTCAGGCTCTTCGCCAATCAAAGCATTTGGCAAGAGCGGCAATGAGAGTTTTCCTCACTGTTGAAGAAAACTTATATTTAAGTTTGACTAGAGTTTGCCAAAAGGCACGTCTCCACTTTTTTAATGATGTTTCATGTTTAAAGCAGTAGAAAGGGTAAAACATCCAAGGGGGTGAATGTTTTTTATAGGCACTGATTTCCTGACAGTGTTAGAAGCACTAGATTATTTTTAAGGCAGCTTCTTTGGCTGCCTTTTGTTTGAGTAAAATTTGAATTCGAACAGACGTATCTCATTTTATGTGTGTCTAATGTAGAGTTCATATTGATGCATTTAACTTTGCTATGGTAAGAGACCAAGATCACTTGCAGAACCATGGGAAGTGGTGATGTTATTTGAATTTCTGTTTTGACTTTTATCCTCAGATGAATTTTTAACCACCAGATCTTGTAAATTCTCTTTGCTGTCCCTGCCCTGTCATTTTTCCTAGTTTATATTCATAAAGTGGGTATTGTGTGCACACATGTGTGCAAATCAGCCTGTTTTCTTATGGACAGTCAAGGTCTCACTGGTTTCCTCCTTTTTCTTCAGAACAAAATGTTCATGTACCGTGGGAAGGAGTACGAGCGCAGGGAGGATTTTGAAGCACGGCTGCTCACACAGTTTCCCAACGCAGAGAAGATGAAGACCACCACGCCGCCCAGCGAGGACACAAAAAACTCCTTTGGACAATGTATCCTCAGCATGATGTCCCAAAGTCTTACTGAATTACAGACAGGGCAGCAGAATAGTTCTTACAAATGGAAACTATGCTTGGACCTTCACTCTGCCTTAGTTTATTCAGTTAAAATAAAAGCTATACAGTAAAATCTGATAAATCTAAAGCTTAGATGATGAAGAAATAAACCTGACCCTTTTGGACCACATAAGACAGGAGGTTTTAGTTAATAAGGTGAAACAGAATAATATTTATGTTTGTGCATACATGGAAAAAAAAAAAAAGATAAGGGGCAAGAAATCTAAACATAATTTTACTTCTAAATATTTGATCCTTTATATGCACTAAAGAAATGTGTTTGCAGAGTACACAAGAATGTTTTTCTATTTCTGAAAAACGAAAGTAGACTGTAGAAAATACGGATTTTTCTTAGTTGACTTTCTGCCTCTGTCTGCTGGCCCTTTTCTGCCTACTCGGCACTTCTTGACTCCATCCAACCACATGTGAATAACACAGGAAACCTGGGTCTGGAAAAGTAAAGAACTTGGTCATAATGAAGCAATACTAGTTAAGCATTGTTACTGGTTTCCTTGATGTATTTTTTCTGCTCAGACATTCAGTGTTTCAAAGTGAAGCCCATTCTCAACCTTCCGGCCAAGTTTCAAAACAAGCCTGTGTCGGAACAAATTGTCAGGTAAGCTGGGCACTGCAAACTTCTTCACAGTAACGGAGCGTGTAAGCCAAAGTCACACATCGTTTTCTTCAGTCCGCCGTCGCCCAATTTGCTTTCCCCAGCCGCTCCGACAGTTCATAGAGCCTGTGATGACATGCTAGCGGTGGATTGGGTTTGCTTTGTGCCGTGCGCACAGAAGCGCCGGTATGAAGGTGATTAAATCTTGATTTAAATGTGGGTCTGTGTTGAACAAACGCTGGTTGACCTTCTTGTTGTTCTAGAGGCTATTAACTTTCACCAGCCATCTGCCATTAGTCACTGTGCCAAGTACAACATTGTTTCTCTGCCATCGTTAATAGCATTGTGTCAAGCACCGGGGCCACAGCAAACAGCCCCCCCGCCCGCCGTACGCGCTCCCCCCTCGTCCGTGTGCCAGCCGGGCGCTGCTGTGCTCAGCTGTGCAAATTCGCTTTGATATCCCACCCAACGCTTCAGTGGACATGATTAAAAGAAGGCGTTTACTTGGAAAAACCTTTAGGCAAATTTACCTGGGCACTGATCTTATCATCGCCCTGCAGCAGTGGGCTTTCAACAGCCAGTTGGCTTGTTTGCTCACTCTGTCTGATTGGAACATGTGACTCTGTTAATGGCCCAGATTAGACAGTCGTGTTTAGACACAGACAGAGAAATGTTCCACGCCGGCTGCCCGTTCGCTTTTTTGACGCCAATTTGGCCTCTACGTCTCTGGCTCTCCCTGTTCTTCTACCACTTGCCTCTCTGTCCCTTCTCTCTGTTTTCTCTCATTTATTCTCTCGTTCGGCAAAGAGATCAGCGGTGCATAGCAATGAGACCGAGCCATTTGAGCTGAAGGGTCAAAGCCACAGGCAGAGCGCAGCCCGCTTTTGACCTTGCCGTGCCGGACCAAGCCACTCCATCATCTTTAGCCGGTCTGCCAGCTAATGACCTGTAAATGTCGTAATTTGGGTCACAAACTGATTTAAATCTGCAACATTAATCTGTTTTATTAGATCAGAAGCCATTTTTGTTAATGCTGCCGTTTCTTGTCTAATCCGTGAACGTTGGGGTTTAAATGGGTGCCCTTTATAAGAATCAACTTTGTTAAAAGACGTTTTTATAAATTTTCTATGGTACGTCCTTCTTGCTTTGCTTAAAATGGCTTTATAGTGTCAGGAAATCTACCTGTTTTTGTTATAACCAACCTGTGGTGTATTTACAGGTAAATCTCAATAAAGTATAGTATCGTTTAAAAATTATTTTATTCATTAAATCAAAAGAATGAAACTCCTGCTGATTAATATGACATGATATTATTGCAAATATGTGTTGCGTCGGGGAGGTGACCGGAAGGAAGCCCTAAAAGTACCTGTATACCTATTTTTAATACTGTACTTTTTTCTTCCACTCAACTTACTATTCATATCTTTACAGTAAGCCCTCTGCAAAAAAATAAATAAATGTGGGCTTAAATTTTCCATCCACATTATTTGAATTAACAGAAAAAAGAAATTGAGGTATATAAATTACATAAATGTATGTATTATACGAACTTTATTTATTTATTTATTGATTGGCTGACTTACCTTACCTTTAAATAATACTCAAATTTATTCAGATCTACCTGTTTACGGATATGAAATGCAACTTCTGTGTTCATTTCCACAAGGGAGGAAGATCCAGTCAGCTTTTCCAACCTCTGCTGTGGAACCCCATTTTTTTTTTTCTTTTTTTTTCCACACTGAAAAGTCTATTAACCTGATCAGGCAAAGTTCATCCCTGCTTGTCGCAAGCCTCTGTTGCATGGGCTGCAGCTTATCTGCATTTCTGACAAGTTGAGCTACCTTTATAGCCTCCCAGTGATGTTTGCGAGGCATTTATGTCCTATGTTGGTAAGGCGAGCCCCTTCTGATGGAGGTAAATCAAGCTTGCTAATGCCGTAGCGTCTGGCAGGCCTGGCCTAGAGCGGGTTTGTACTGTGTTTGACCTGAAGCAAAGCAATCAACCTGTACCAATCAAGCTATAGATTGCCAGTAACAGTTTTAATTTACTGAGGCTCAGATTTTCTCTCTCTCTCTCTCTCTCTCTCCAGCTTCTACACAGTAAATGAAGTCCATAAATTCCAGTATTCCAGGCCGGTGAGGAAGGGAGAAAAGGACCCCGACAATGAATTTGCGGTACTTTTTAGCATTTCTTTATTCAACCTGCTTTTGTTCTGTTTGTTGTTTGACAAAATAAGATTGTTGCCAGGCATAGCGAAACCACCTTGAAGGTTTTAGTATTTGGATGGTTGTTGTGATTGAAGCGTAAGCAGTCAGAATTTGATTGCTGATTGCCAATTTCTCTCCAAGAGCATTTTCATATCTGGCCATCACATCGAGAGCTGTCACCATTTTGTATATGCTCTAAAGTAATTATAGCTTTCAGCGTCTTAAATTGGTAATTAAAACAGTTTTAATTGCTATTATTACCTGAAATCTGAGATTTCCACAAGCCTGAGAGCCATTTCCAAATCCTTTGTGTTTTGGAAAGACAGAAATTGAACATTTGACTTTTCAACCAGCTTATTACATGTCAGGGCTAGTCAAGCTGAAAGGCAGCAATTTACAGTCTTCAGCGGGTTTATTTTTATTTTTCTTTCCAATTGTTACACTTACGTGAATCAAGACACACCTGCATGATGCACATTTGGAAAACCTTCCGAATTAGATTTGTATCCTGCTGAGCATGTATTGTACTTATAAAATGGAATCACAGTATTAAAATCAACTACAGAATGATGATGCAAGCAGTTGAAACTTTACTGCCGAACAACTTCAGTAGGTAGTTAAATCGTAAACAGGTTTACAGAACAACTTTCGACGCGGGCACAGAGATCCCTCCACCTTTACTGACTTTTATTACATTAGGATAATGTGATGCTGAGAAACTTGTAAAACCAGTTCAATTTGAGCAAATGTTTTTAGTTGAAATTAAAAATAATAAAAATTATTATTCTATAGTCTACATTATTTCACAATAATAGAAATTCCTGGTGTCACAATTAGTGGCACCTCTGAAAAATTCTTCTAAGTGAATCCGTCTGAATCGCTTTTGGTTTTATGCGTTTTATTTTGTAGGTAATCCTCATAAGATCAGGAATCCACCTAAAGCGATGAAATATATCTTCAAATCTTACTGGGAGGGAATTTCAGCAGGTTTTGTGTAACTCCGTACCTACTGCTTGACACAACTTAAGCCTTGATCTAAGTTTTTGCAATGGATCTTCCGTCCTAAAGAAGTGCAATCTTTTAAAAACGTTGCACGTTTTTCCTGCTTCAAATATTATGGAGACAGATATTTTGATGCAAAAACAGTGCTAAGTTCACTTTCATCTGAAATGACTTCTGTCATTGTGTTTTCAACAGAACATGTGGCTTGAGAGGACCACGTACACGACCGGATACAAGCTTCCCGGCATCCTGCGCTGGTTTGAAGTCAAATCGGTCTCCACGGTAAGTATGAAGGAGCCTTCGTGTCGAGCGGGCCTCCTAATCAGATATGGGTCCACTTGAAGGCAACTGATGTGATTAATCTGCATAAGCGGTATGGACAAGCGCCTGGACACCGGCACGCCACTCTTCGAACTTTACAACAAGGCATGCTTTCTCTTTACGCACATCGATTTGCCAAGCCCTCCCGTTTCCACCGAAAACAGCCAGGCAGCACAAATACTGCTGCAGGACTGTTCAGACCTTCCGTCACTGTTGATTTTCTGTAGAATTACCTGGATTGCTGTGTTTGAAATCCTTTGGTAATAAGGTCAGGCTGGAATCCGCGGCTGAACCACCTAGAGACGCTTTGCAATTTAGCCCATTTCGCTCGCTTTCGATAATTTGAAATGCTGCTTGCGTGTCCCAGATTTTGGGGCTGAGCTGTTGTGTGGGGAGTGGAGAAATTAGTTTATCAACATAATTTGGAGAGGAAGTCGCTGTGTCACTTGGAGCAAAGACGCCCACTGTATCTCTCTTTTTTTTTTTTTTTTTTTTAAATCTCCTTACTTTGTCCCAATGCAAAGCCACTGCTTAGTTTGATTAGCCTGGCGGAAGTATTCTGCTATCAATTACCCTTTGCCATAGAAACAGACACACTCAGAATAAGAAGGTCTCTTTTCATCTCTACTTTATTTATATTGCGTTATTTTGTCAACACAGTTATTTTCTTAAATGTATTCAATTATAAAGCTAAACAAATCTAGCTAAAGTAAATTGGATGAGCTTCGTTTAATTACTTGTGTCCAAATAAAGCAGTTTATTTCAGCTGGAGATGCATTCTCTGGTTTTTTCCAGCGTATGTTTAGACCCGACAGCTTTGATCCGGTGGTTCTTGTATTGAAAAACTGACCGCAGCTAAATCCGTCTAGAAATTCGAGCCTTGTCTCCACAAATGAGAAACTTGTAGGAACCGTGTGTTGAGGTGTCACTCTTCATCCGTCGCCAGAGTGACTCAGAGCAGACATCCCCTCCTCCAGGCTGGCCTGAAACTTGCTGTAAGTAGCAGCTTGCCCCCCATATGAGCCGGGGAAAGGCCGGGTCCCCAAGGTCAGACTCTTCTATTTAAAGCTTAATGACGAGGCTGAGATTCACCAGGCCTAATCCCTCCATCTGACACTTCTTTTTTATCACAGTGACCTGAAACATAACAGCGCAGACTGGAGATTTGTCTTTGCTTGCCTTGGCTGGGGTCTAAATCTGACATTTGTTCAACAAGCCCCTCATCTGTCCTCTAAACCCTTACTTAGAGGGAGGTGTTTATTTATTTTTATTTTACTGGGATTGATCGTACATGGCGCAACATATATTTTAGCTGGAATTTTGCTTTCACACTGTGATGGATTTATAGCAGCTCTTCTAAATATTGTTGTTCTTTGATTTTGCAACCACTTTAGCTCAATTATTTGTTTAGCACTAGCAAGATTTATGAAATAGTTTGAGTGCAAAAAAAAAAAAAACTGAATTTGTTTCTGTATTCTGAATGAATAAGTTGATTTATGCTGATACCTGTCACATTTTCTCAACACAGAGTAACAGTAAACGGATAAATATGTGCTTATCATTCCGGATGTCCCTGTTTACGTGCTCTGCTGCACAGGAAGAGATCAGCCCTCTGGAGAACGCCTTGGAAACGATGCAGCTGGCCAATGAGAAGATCAGCAGCATGGTGCAGAGGCACCTCAGTGATCCCAATCTTCCCATCAACCCTCTCTCCATGTTGTTGAATGGGATTGTGGACCCTGCTGTCATGGGAGGTTTTGCTAACTATGAGAAGGTGGCTAACATTGTTATTTTCTGTTCCCTTATTTTATTGTCATCTGCAGACATAATTTTTTTCCTTATTCTTTGTGTCTTGGATTATTGGATTATTATTTGAATAATAACCATTTGTTAATAAGGTAAATACTTTGAGATATACAATCTCTTTTCAAGAAGAACCTTGCAAAAAAAAGCATAATAAAATAAACAAGCTGAGAATATCAAGAGAATATGTTTTCAATTAAAGTAATTTTGCAAAATTTTAGTGGTTTTGAGTCAGTACAGCATTTGTAGTATTGTCATGTGAATCCTCATTTTGGAGGGATCTTTCAGAGTAAAACTTTGTATATTTCTTTAGGATTTGAATTTCTGGGGCATTTACAAAGATCAGGGCACATCGAACATTAGAGGGAGCTAGAGGCAAGCAGCTAGTATCTCTCATAAATTATCTTCCAAAGCATTTAGAAACTTCATTTTGGACCGTAGAAAATTTTAAACCACAAGAAAAAGATTAACATTCCGTGTTTTTTCTTAAAAGTTTACAGAACAATTTGGGTAGTTGGATTTTTGTTGTTTAAGCCGCTGGACTGTGTTGGGATTTAACGTTAATGCCCCCTTAAGCGCTTATGAAAGCAGTTCTGTTTGCCTCAGATTCAGCAACAAATGGGTACGAAGTAAGTACTAGTTCTGGTTAAGCACTGGAGCCAATTTGGTGGGAAAAAAAAAAAACACCTTACACGTGTTTAAATATTTCTTGTTCTCATCAGTTTTCTCCTTTTATAGCTCTTGTGAAAATCCTCATTGTTGTTATTCTCCTACAATTACTATCTTTGAAGATTGTTACTTTCCTTGAAATAACTCAACTTTTTGGGGGGGTTTTTTCAAAATCTCATTTCCTATGGAGTCCACCCAGTGACCTGTGTGGCAAACAGTCATTCTTTTTGAGTTACTTTTGATAGAAAAACTTACAGATAACACATTTGTTCCCCAGTGCTCATCCTTACCTGTGATAGATTTATACTGGTCTCATGAAAGTCATTGTTTGAGTCTAAAGCGGAGCGATGGGAATCCCTTGCCCTCTGGTCACTCTTTTATTTCCGTGAAGTATTGCAGGTGGTGGAGAGCAGACTGAAATCTAGATTAAATTTACTTTAATTTTATTTTAGTAGTGCTTGCCTTGCCTAGTCAGACTTTTATTCCCCTCCGTTTCTATGTACCTCATAAACTTTTGGACATCTCAGCCTCCCTCTGAACCTTTTCTTACCTTCTTAACAGAGTCTCTCTTCCCCCTTTCTCAGGCCTTCTTTAACGACAAGTACATGCAGGAGCACCCAGAGGACCACGAGAAGATGGAAAAACTGAAAGACCTCATAGCCTGGCAGGTGAGCCTAAAGCTGTCAGAGACGCTCTCTGTTGTTTTCTTTCCTTTTGTTTGCTTCGGTGTTTCCTCTAGGATGTCGTAGTTCAAGACAAACAGCCGTGATTGCCTTGTCACAAGTTGTTTACTTTGAAAAGATGATGCATTCTGTGTTACGGTGTCACCTGTACTGAGCAGAGGACGACCTGGCCTACAGGCTGCAAAACGTAGGTGAGGAGCAGGAGAGGCATGATGATGCACGTCCAAGGCCCCTTGGCTTTTTTTAGCATAATTAAGCCTTAATTTACACTAATCTGGTTAAGAAATATCTACATTGTCTCCCAGGAGCTCAAACGTCTATAGAAGATCTCTGTTTTATTTTTATGAATATCGCTTCAGAGACTGAGCGGCCTTGGTTGAACAGCCAAAGCCTTTGCATGTATCACATTGTGTGTTTTCCTCTGTGAAAAAACCCTCTGCTATTATTGGGAAGCATAAATGCTTTTATTTAAAAAAAAAAAAAAACCTCGCTGAAGTGCTTTTATTACAAATGGAGGCAAATTAGAAGCTCACAAGTGAAAATTTAATTTCCAAAAAACTGGTAAGTGCTTTGTTTGGAATGTCTGATGGCTGTGGCTGAAATGAGAAAGATAAATTGTGTTAACCACTTTATATAAGATAATGGCAAAGAAATGTGATGAGGCAAACTTTCAGGGGATGTTTGGAGGCGGCTGAAATGTCTGAAAGGTCTCACCGATTCATTTCCTGGCTATAAACCTCCACTCAGAAGTTTACATATGGGCATGAATTGCTTTTTTTATTTTTTATTTTTTTGGGGGGGCTCTAAGTGCCTTATTTCAACTCTATTTTTTACCAGAACTGAATGATTATACACCATTCAACTTCACCAATTAATTGCAAATTAATAATTAATTGTGTTACCAGTTGTTACTGCAGTTCTGGATGAGCATGTGGTTGATCATGTGCACTTCTTTCTTGATCAAGCTTTCTCAAATCTCTGGAATGACTCGGATATATATATATATATATATATATATATAAAAAGTGTGCTTTTTCTGAAACTTGCTAAGGGACATCAATGTTGGTGTTTATTTGGATTTGAGCATTCAGGGTCTTTTTTTTAAATAATGTAACATGTTGGGAGTATAATCAAAACATTGTTTAATAAACAGCTAAAAATCTCAAACTCATGACATCAGCGTCTACTGTGAGTTTATGTACACTCGTGACTAAAACTGAGCTTCTTAAGAAAACACACTTTGAAACAAACTCAGCAGCTTGTCTGTGCTAAACCGTGGTTTCATTACACTCTTGGTTGTCTTTTTATCTGCAACAACTTGGGATTTGAAAATGCTGCCCTGCAAGCTTTGTTTTGCATCTTTTATTGCTCTTGCTTTGCTGTATAGCTCTAAACTGTGGGTCACTTTAATATTCAAGAAATCATAGTTTCCTGGTTTATGGTTCACCCAGGAATTAAGCACATATACAAGAGGTATGTCTGTCGCTTCCTATTGTTGGCTGCAGGGGGGGAATAATTATATTTTCAATCGCTGTTCTTGTCTTAGTTTCTGGAAAATAGGTCAGCTTTAGGCTCCACATCTCTGGTAGGAATGAAACTCTTGAGAAGATGTGCTATTTTGTGGTAGTGAACCCTTTTTTTCTTCACAGGAAAATATGATTCATACAGAAATACCTATGTCTGCTTCACTCTTTCTGCACTGATGTCTTTGAAGCTCCATGTCCTTTTGAATTTTTTTTAATTTCCATTTTTACTTAAACTTGGGGAAAATAGAGGAAATCCCCAAACTAGTTGAAGTTTACAAAGTAGCTTTGGATGACCTAGAAATTGCAAAAGTCTCTATTTTATTATAAACATCAAAGTTTGTTAAATGTGTGAATTTCAGTCTGGAAATAGATTTTACCATTCCAGAGGTTTTTATTTTTTTAGATTTTGAAGCAAAGGCATGCTTACTTTGTTTTGAATAACTTTGTTTGACTTTGTTTCCTGTACTCGGCTCAGATGTCAAAACTTCAAAGTCTTCATCAGGTACTATATATATATATATTTTTTTTAGCCTTAAATCAGGTGAAGACCTGGTACTAGAAATCGTTTTTCATTTTAGCATCTTTCTCTTCTCGCTGTCTTTGATGTATCAGTGAAATACAGCATACGGCTATGAAATACATGAGCAAAGTTCTGGCTGTCTTTTTTGAGTTAGAAAAGATTTATTATCCATCCATAGTTGGGGCTGCACAATGGTACAGCAGGTAACACTGTTGCCTAGCAGCAAGGCGGTTTTGACGATTTTTGCTTTATAAAATAATACTAAAGCTGTGTCCGAAAAGCCGTTATGTGTTTTTTTTACAGGAAAAATGTCTTGGAACCCCGTTAAACAGTATGAGCTGTCCTGTTTTCTTGACCAGCACCCTTGTTTGTCTTGTCTTTTTTGAAATTCTCTAAATGAAGACAGACACACTCGAAAGGAGGAAGTGAACTCGGAGAGAAGCATCCGTGTGACATTGGCTTTGTGCTCATCTAGTAATTAGAGAAGAAATGAGGGTTTAGAAACCGGCGAATTAAGTTTCTGGGGAAAGCTGTGAAAAGACACTGGGTGTTTTGCTGGCGTTCATAAAGAGTGGATGTCAAAATGACTGGCTAAAGCTAACAACTTTTAAATGAAATGTTTGTCATGCACAGTAATGAAAGTAAGCAGCAAATTATACACATAACTAACATCCAAGCATCAGCTGCCTATTCACAAACACAAAAGCGGGTCCCTTTCTGAACTGTAACAGTTGTTTTTTTTTTTTTTTCTTTCCCCCAGAACGCTTTCTTTTGACAGGGACTTTTACTCCAGCTTTTGGTGCCTTCATCTCATAAAAGCTAGCCCGGGTGCTTATTAGTCTGCCTGACTCACCAGTAGCTGCGTGGACCTTTTGGCCGTCATGAAAGGTCTTAATATGTCATCTCAGCCCAGCTCTAAGCGAGTGGCAGCGTCTCAGCTCACCAGGCTGTTGATCAGAAGGCTGTGTGGTGAGGCAAACGGGGACGGAGTGACGGGAATCAGTTTGGCACAGACTGATATTAAACAGCAGTGACATTCCCTTCTTACTTGTCAGCTGCTAATGTTGGTATGTTGTTCTTCATGAACTGATCAGGGGTTTATTTTATTTTTATTTTGTTGTATCCTCAAACCCCCTGAAAGCATTTTGAGAAATATATGTCCCTTGTGTGTAGAGACACACAACCAACAGCTATAAGTAGTTGTGAATATTCTTCAGAACTTATTTACATTTTTCCTGCTACAGCTTAGTTGTCTTTTTCGGTAAACTGTCACAACAACCAGTTATATTATGCCACGTTTAAAGAAACCCTTTATGCTAATTTGTAGATATACTCTCCTTGTTCAGAGTCTCTGCAGATGTAGCTTTCCGTCTTACTTTTATCTCCGCATCAGTGTATTCTTTGCCTAAGGTTTTGTGTCCAACACTTTAACGCCAACCTCTACCAATTAGTTCAAGCTCCTGGTTGCTCTCGCTCCATTGGAGGTTCCGAAGACAGTTTTCAAACTACTGAAGCATTATTTATTTACTATGCATCAAATCTACAAACATAAATCCAATCAACAGCTGCAATCTTATTAATGTTTGGCGCATAACATGCTATTTAACCTTTTTTTTGGGGGGGGAAGGTAATGTGCTCACATTGTCATTCATGTGTTTGGTTTAAAAATGTTCTTTATAAATCTGGAACAGGCAATCTATAAGTAAGAAAAATAAGTAGCACAAGATCCTGTCTACAGTGTGAACGCTCTGTTGTAGGTAATTATGCAAAGGAAGAGAGGGATTCCATAATTTCACTCATTTTTTACTGAATACAGAGAGATATGTGGCTGTTCAATCAGTTTAGTCTTCTAAGGCACATCATTAAATCTAGAACAG
Source organism: Poecilia latipinna (assembly GCF_001443285.1). Taxonomy (NCBI): domain Eukaryota; kingdom Metazoa; phylum Chordata; class Actinopteri; order Cyprinodontiformes; family Poeciliidae; genus Poecilia; species Poecilia latipinna. The sequence goes on from NW_015112739.1 coordinate 280,586, forward strand.
CATTTAAGCAGTTTTGCACAATATTGCACTGGATAAATAGAATTATTTGCAGTGTGATGATCTAATATAACATGGATCTTATCTGGCACAAAAATATAACTGATAAATATTTCCATTTGGTTAGTATGCTAAGAAAATTAAGACATGAATCAATCCTTGCAGAAACTTTTTGTTCCATGTTTCAGGTTTTGTTTGTCTTTTTGCCATCACAGTCTACCTACTATATATATATATTTTTTTTACCGACTTTAATTTGTTTATGTTAATTGGCTAAGTTCGAGGTTTGTCTGCTCGAACGCTTCTCATGGCATGTGACTAGGGTTTTATTGCTCACACCTATTGAGAATCGTGTAATAATGACATGAGGACTCTTGACTTTTGGTCAAAAGTGTCCCACCCTGAACAGCCAGATTAAGAAATCTCATTTTAAAATAGGAAAGAAAAAGGAGAAAACTTTCACACTCTCAATTTAAAGGCGTCACTTTATTAGTCTTGAAGAAAGCAGAATTATACGCTGACTCTAAAACACTCTAGTTTTAAGAATAAATCAAAAAGTTTAAAATGTATTAGTGTTGATTATTTTTTAAAAATCAACTAAATATTAGCATATGCATATTAGATATGACTCGAGTAAAATAAATCTTGTACGCCAATACATATCGAAGTTTAAGTATGTGCTGTAGACGGCAATTGTTGTAGGCTGAGAGGATCTCGTGTAGTGGTTCTGTCATTTTCCTTATTTTGTACAGTCATGTCCAGAGGTTCCAGAGCAGGCCCCTGAGGAGAACCTGCCTTCTGTTTCAAGTTGTTGAGCTTTTTAACGTCACTAATTCTGCTGCTGCTGCCCCAACAGATGACAACAGGAGAGCATAGAACCTGTTTAGAGCAGCCTTGAACCGTCTCATTATTCGAATCTTTGAACCAAAGATCAGACACAGGAATATGATTTATACTATGTGACGGATAAAAGGAAATATAAATGATAGCCTTTCAAGTTCCCATTAAAAAATATATATATGGTTCTCCCATTTTAACCGTATTTATGCATGTCTGTGTACTATTATAAAGAAAATATACTTTGATCATTTGCTTCATTTTACTGGCCACAGTAAGAAAATACATCAATTTTTTGTCAGGTTTACAATGAATTGAAAAAAATATAAACCAAATTACATGACAATAATTAATTTATATTGATGTGAAAATATAAATTTGAAGTTCAAATGTTTATATTTGGCGAGTACGCTGTTAAAATAAGATGATGTACATCACCTTCATATCCTTTGTTGTTGTATGAAAGCTGTTGTGGTGATTGGTTGGGGGAGTGGAGGTTAGCTTTTGTTGATTGCTTTAAAAAAAACAAACCCTGGTAATAAAATCAGTAACTAAAAAGATGTTTTAACCTGGAGATCAACTCTTTCCAGCAGCCTTTACATTCTGTGAAGCTCATCGCTGTCTTGTGCTGGTCAGAAAACATTTGGCAGCCTCAGCTTGTCCGGCCTTGTTAGCAAGTTGTCTGTAGTCTTTTTTGTTTTGTTTTTGTTTTTAACGAGGTACAGTGACTCTCTGCCACACGTGTTCGTGAAGGTGAGGCTGAATATATGGAGCTACGACGTCATTGTTTCAAAAACACCCGCTCGCCTGCACACACTGAAACATGAAAACTGTGCTTTGAAATGTAGTCACTCCAGTCCCGCATTTTCAAAAACAATCGTTTCTGGTCTTCCCAAAACTGTGAATCCATGCAGAGGCGCAGCCTAAACAAAACACCTTTGGATACACTTAATCTTGGCTCCATGTGGATTGTGCCGTAGTTTTTCGTTCCCATGAAAACAAACTCGAACATAGAAATAATTTCGAAAAAATACACACAAAAAATTTAAGTTTTCCCCATGACTACTTTGCAAGTCATGGAAGCTTCCTTTTTCCAAATACTGTTGACATACGGAGTGGAGGAGTCTTAAAGTTTTTCTGTTTAATTAAAGTAAACATGCCTGTGTGTGTCTTGGCCCTGAGCCTCAGAGTTGTACACAAAGAGTTTATCAGCGTACAACCACCAAGCAGAACTCTGTTGCCATGCCACCTCTCAGTCGCGCTCAATCGTTTTAAGGTCTATAAAAAGATGTGGGTATCCTGGGAGACGTGAATCTTGCCTCAGCTTTCACTCACTGTTTTTTTTTTTTGTTGTTGTTTTTATTTTCTCCAGTCGTTGCTTTTTCGTCTCACAACACTTCGTCCTTCTGCCTCTCCTCACCATTCTTTCTTTCACCTCTTAACTTATATACCCCCTCCACCTGAGTTTCCTTTCTTTCACCTTTTTCCGTCTCAGGCTCCTCTCCTTTATTGTCTTCAAAATGCCCCAGCAGTGATGATGATGAAGGTGCACAATATCAGGGGAAATCTGTGCGCAGTGTGTGTTGCCTTGTCTCATTTATCTTCCTGCGCCTCGCTTTGGTTTAGTGGAGCGCAGCACGGCTACTCTCATTGGCTTTCAGTTACTGTGATACCTGCGCTGAATGTGTCCTATCTCAAGATGATTAGTGCAGCATGTTGCATAGGTGGAAGAAAGAAGTCCTGATTATATATATATACATGTATTAATTTATCAACTTTACAGTGAAAACGTGCTTCAAGCTTTAATATGAAAAGTTAACCTGAGTAAACGCACAAGGCCTTAAATATGCCAACCAATCTGTGGAATGTGGAAGCGCAACTGTCTCTAAACCTAATAACTGCTTCTTAACCCTACCTACGTGGTTGCAGCAAATACCATTAAGCATTTGTGATGATTTACACATGAGGATTTTTCATGTGTTGAGAAATATTCACCCACTCTTTATTGCTTTAACTGAATTCAGAAACATTTGAAGGTTTTCCCGACGTGAACGGCCTGTTCCAGACCATGACACAGTATCTCCATCGGATTTAACCCCAGACTGGACGGTGTGCTTTTGATCAGAGTTCACTTCATAACAAAAGTCAACTTGAAGCTGAAGGTCAGACATTAGACGATCTACTACTGGAGATCGCCGCCCTGCTACTGCTTGAGAGGCCTTTTCACGGTTCCATCAACTACAGCATGTCGTCCTGGTCCAGAAGCAAATCGCCCCCAGATGTTCACATTAATATCACCACCATTGTTTGACTGTCCCTTTCTAAAACGCTGTGTTAGATTACCCCTCTAACAAGGTTCACACCTTCAAAAAAACTCATCAGGATGTATTTGAAGAAAATATAAGAAATAGCTTTTCAGTCTTTTTGTGTGTGTGTGTTTTTTTAGTGAACCTTTTTTCTGAAATTCTAATTAGTAACCCATGGCTTTTTGTTTTCTCGGTGCATAAATATGAGGTGGCACAGAGAACCTTTTCTATTCTGCACAGGACTGTACAAAGACCAGACCTTGACCCTCGCAGAGCGAGCAGGGAGTAAGAAAAATCTCCAAAGCTCCCTGTTACAGAAATGCAGTGCAGTGGCATTTCGGGGTCACCAAGTCGCCATAACAATCATGAAGCAATGTGAACAAAAGCATTTAGGTATAAATTCAGCTTTTTTTCCACAATCTGTCTCCCTCATAAACAGTTTGCCAACTTTAGGTTTACATTAAATACAGCGTACTTGCCGCCAACTTCTCTTCTCATTTTGGCCCTTTCTACTTCCAGTTCCAAGCTGTAAACAAACGATCTCATACAAGTATAATTAAGACATGGCAAATCAGCTTTATGTTTGTTTTTCATGTAGCTATCCATCCTTTTTTACAGTAATCGGACTAGAAATGGGCAAAGACTGCAAGGATGGTAATTAAACGCCAGAAAGTGAGGAATAATGGCTTCCTCTCGATCACTAGCCCCCAAATCAGTTGATTTTTTATTTTTATTTTAGTTGGATATTTTCATAAATTACAGAGATAAAAATGTCTTTAAAATTGAACATTCATAAAATATAGCAAAACAAAACCCCTGCTTCAAAGAAACAATGTCTGAGTAACTGTCTGATACAGATATTACGTATTTTTCGTCGCATACCTACATTTCCTCACATCTGAGTAAATCATTTAAAATCTAATTGGTCTGTATGACAGAAAATTGTGAGTTGTCATCCTGACGAGACCACTTTTTACCTGTAGATTGATTTTTCTGTTGTGTGGCCAAGGCCATCACAGTATTGTTGAATACATGCAAGTCCTGGTAGTGACACTGAGCAAGAAAAGTCCCTACTTGTGCAATTAAACGCTTTTTGATTTTGGTTTAAAAATCTACATACAGACAATTTTACTTCTTTGAAGGATTACCTGAAAACCCTGTTTGTGTTCCTCATCACAAACTGGTTTGATAAAGGTTTGGGATTGTGATTCTTTACCATGAGTTCAAATAAAGGTATCTGGCTAAATGCTAACGTATACCAAAACCCTGGATTGAAAATGTCTCTGTTTGAGATTGTTACAAAACGTTGCGTCACAAAACTATAAAGGTGCCGTTTTCCAGCAGAGTGGAGCCGGTTCCTTCTGTCGTCTGCTGTGAACGGGCAGTTTGCCCTCAGAACAAAGATCTGACCCCAGGGATTCTCAGCTTAAGACATACAGAGAGCTCATTCTGTACTGTCCTACTTTGCTGATGTTTCACACACCGAGTTCTTCTTCCATTTGCTCTCAGTTTGAATGAATTTCTTCCCCGTAGAAGACGGCGTACAAGATGTACTCTCCGGCTACAGACTGTGATTAGCTATTTAAAGTTTAGAGACTGTTTAAATCAGATTCTTGTCGTAGGAGGAATTTTAAGTATGAGGGTTCTTTTTCTTTCTTTTTTTTTTTTTTATTTGTGACAATACATCTCATTTTACCCAGCCAAGCAAAAAGAATTACTCATATGCTGCTCAGCAGCTGAGGAATGCTGCTTCCTCCTCTCTCTAGATTCAGTCAGCAAAGCTTGCTGACACTGACTGTGCCACCGGGGGTTTCCTAATTACCAGTTTTCAGCAGTTTCAGTCTCTCCTTCGCTCCCCTTTTTACCTGCAATGCTGCCGCTCCGTGCTAAGGTTTCGTTACTCACTGGCTTCCCACATTCTGAGAGGCAGCAGTGAAGTTGAAAGGCTGCACTGCGTCATTGTTTGCGTCAGCGGCGGAGAAGCAAACATCCATCACATCTTGTACATGCCCGTAGATGTAGCCTGTCTAAACTTTTGCATTTGCGATTCTTCTTATGTACGTGTTGTAAGGAGGTGATCTCTGTGGCAGGAAGGGGGGGAGTTGTGCGCCATGGCAACAGCTTCTGCTGAAGTTCACTTGGCAATGCCTTTCGTTAAAAATATCAAGCTGGGGTACATTCACCGATTAGGCAATGAGAATAGCTAGTGTCTTTTTAAAATATTAATATCCCTTGAACTCTTTTATGTTTTTTTTACTTCACAGTCACAAACTTTCATTTATTTTACTTATTTAGAACAGTGCGTAGTTGTAAATTCAAAGAAAAGCAATATATGGTTTAAGATTTCGTTTCTCAAATAACTTCTAGAAATGATATATGCGTTTATATCCAGTCCTTATGAGTCAATATTGACAAAAACTCTTCACTGTAATTACAGTAGCAATGTCCTTTGAGACTTGAGGCTGGTTAAATGTTTAAAGTCATCGAACTCCTGGAAGGTGAACATTCAGATTCACAACTTTTGCAGGTTTTCTTGTTGGGAAAAACCAGCTTCACTGTCCTTGCAGGAGAGGAGCATCCTCGCATTATGATGCTGATGGTAGTTTCAGGGCGATGTGCAGTGTTGGTCTGCCTGTACACAGTGTCGTACATGTTGGCCAAAAGGAATTTCTAATGGCTTTCTGTCAAAAATTGCTTTCTTCTGTCATGTCAGCTTACCTGGATGGCCATGTCTTGGTTAGTTTGTAGTTAAATCGTACGGTTTCCATTCTAAGATGGTGGCGTAAAGGGAGTCCTGTGAGATGTTCAAAGCGTGTCGGAGTAGATTTTACCTGAATACAAAGAAATGCTACAGTTTTCAGATGTTCATTTGTAAAATATTTTAGAGAAGATGTAGCATTAGCCTCCCAACTCACATTTATGAACTACTAAGAGTTGGTCTATCACAAATCCTAATAAACTAATCAAAGTTAGCTATTTGTAAAATGGCAAAAGAGAAAAAAGTTCAAAGTTTGTTACCGGTTTTGCAATCTACTGTATGTTTGGTAAGGAGGTGATCTTTTGTAGCGAATATAGATTGTCATGGCAACATGTCTGGCTGTACTCTACCAGCGCTGGGCTTATTTACAAGGCAAAGAATGAAAATCCTTCCGAAAGACAACAATGACTTCCTCTCATGAATGAATTGTCTACATGGGACATGTTATGTTTTTAACATTAATGTTGAAGGATAATCATGTTGTTGTTTTCTCTTCGCCAGATCCCACATCTCGCTGAAGGTGTTCGTATTCATGGTGAGAAGGTTACCGAGGCGCTGAGGCCCTTCCACGATCGCATGGAGGCTTGCTTCAAACAGCTGCGAGAGAAGGTGGAGAAACAGTATGGTGTTAGGAGTCTGGTAAGACTTTTTTTTTTTTTTTTTTTATTCCGTCCTTGATTTCTGTCCTTTCATGAATAACAATTTGCTGCTCAGCATGCTAGTTTTCGCTCCTTTCATGTCAACTGTTAGATTGAAAATATTGAAAAAGTTTTAAAGTTCATGTTGGAAAGACTTAAAAGTCAAAGCAGGGAAAGGTTAAAGTAGTTCAAACTGAGCAGGTTTTAGCTTGTAAACTTGAGCGCAAAATGTAATGCAATAAGTGACTTTATTCCACCACAAATTGAGGCTAAAACCAGTGATTTCCCCGGCAAAGCAATTGAGTTTTCAGAGCAACAGAGGCATTTTATCTGTCTTGTAATAGAGGTGGGCCTCGCAAAGATGACCCCAGTATGTGCATTTGACATGAACTCAGTTTGTGAATTCATAGCTCAAGCCCACTTCAGTTATGCAGCAAGATGGACAGGTTAAAAAAATTACAGATAGAGAGTTTTTTAAGTGGCCTAGTCAAAGTCCAGACTGGTTGAGATGTTCTTCAAACAGGCTATTTATCAAAAGCATTTTTTTTCTTATTCTGATTGTTTTAATATTATTTTTAGATAAAAGTTTAAAAGAAATCCAGTGTGTTTCAGTTGAACACTTGATAACAGTTCTTGCCATCAAAGGTGTAACAACCAACTATTAGGTTTAGGGACAATTACTTTGGCTTGGATCAATTTCTTTTTACCTATATGAATTAAATCCTTATTAAATTAAGATATCTTTGTCTGATATAAAAATTTTCTTGGATATTTTTCTTTTGCATCTCCCATCTTTGCCATTTCAGCCTTGGCATATTGAGAAGATGATTGCACGTGCCAGGACAGATTTGCTCTACAAAAAATTTTATTTTAAGATGGCATCCTAATTGAGTGATTGATTCTATTAAATCCAGAATTCATCCAGCATTAAAAAAGGCAGGCTAAATTGGTGTAATAATAACCTATTATTGTATGACTTTCAACCATTTATTATACAGTTTGGAGTTTCAACAAAAACAAAAACCTCTCAAGGCATCTTCAAAGAGTAAATACTTTGCCTATTTTAATATGAAACGGTTAGAATTATGGTAGACAAGCCCGATGATGGGCACACAGATGAATTCACAGTTCAGCAGGCTTTTCTTTTTTTCTTTTTTTTTTCAGGGAAAATGCAAGGTTGCTTCCGTGATTGGTATCAGCCTGGCTATTTATTTGATGAAAAAAAAAAAAAAAACAGAAACTCGTTGCTGTCAAGCCAATAGTTTTTCTCTGCAGGTCCAAGGTTAATTCAACAGAACGATATCAGACCTAATTCTGCACACTCTGCTTTGAAAAAACTGGCTGCAGTCGAGTTTTTTGTTTTCTGAAAATGTACGATGAATCACGAACGGGAGGATGGGGTAACAAAGATCAAGGCATGTTGAAAAAATCTTTATGGATACAGATTCCTCTTGCGGATCTTTTAGCAACATGGTAAATAGAGTAAAACTAAGGTTTTGCTGAAATTTTCCCACAGAAAAAGTTTTACAGAAATCCACATTAAAATCCAGATGTCAGAACACTATAAAATATATAGTCTGCACTGTGAATCAAATAGGGATTTTACAACAATTTCATGAAGCAGTCCAACAATTTTAAGACTAAGCGACCAGGCTGTGATGGTATTTTACACCAGCTGGTAAAATTTTAATCACAAAACTTGACAAGCACATGACTTAGATTTTCCTTTTCAGTAAAGAGTTTTATATCCCACCTATGCCTTTTTATTTTTTTTTTTTGCTGATGTCAGCTTTCTGAAGGAGGTTGCTGCTGTGGGACTGCTTCCCACTTCTTCTTCCTCTTCTTCTTCTTCCTCTTCTTCCTCTTCTTCTTTTTCACGGCTCTAATTGTTGCTTGGTCAAGCATTTCCTTCTATCCTGCCAGAGGTAAAGAGTTGCTCCCTACGTTAAAAGGAAAGGGCGGCAACCTTTCAAATGAGAGAAAAAGCCATCACTTCACAGAAATTGACAACAAGGCCAGTCCGTTAGATATGTGACTGTCTGTCATGAAAGTCTTTTCAAGGCTGTGGGTTTAATTATTCTACCCACAAGTTCCAGATAAAATTAAGAATGCCTCAGAAGTTTTTGCTCTCCCCTGCCTTCGGGCGATGATGTTGCTGCTGTTGAAAAAGAAATAAAACTGTCAAATGTATAGTTTGTTTGATGAACCAACTATATTGAATAGCCTAAATAGGATGTTTTGGTACCAAAAATAAACTTTTTCTCCATATTGATTTGCAAACCAGTGCCTAAACTACGACTTGCGAGTTAGCTATGTAGCCAATTAGCTACCTAATTGGCTACTCTCACTATAATATCTTAAGTTAATTTGGTAACTTAATATATCTCACCATAATAAAAAAAAATGTTATTTTCATAAATAATAGTTTGTTTAGTCAGTACTAATTAGCTCAGTGTAGAAACTTCTGTATTACTATACTGACAAGTTGCTAAGCTAGCTGTACTTGCAAATTAGCTGCCTACCTAGCTTACCGGTGCTAACTGTGGTAAAACAGTGATGTCAGGGTTAGGGTTAGCCTTTAGGACTCCAACCGTAAAGGGGACGTGAACATCCCCCCTTCCTTTAAGATGTCTTTCTTTAAAAAAAATCTTTGTAAACACAGGTTGATTTTTTTTTTTAGTTAATGTCATAAAATAAATAAAAATAACTTAACCGATGCAAATTAATCGAAAGATCATGAATCCCTTCTTACTCCCCTAATCATATACAGTAAATTCTGGAGATTTTTATAACCCTGATAATCAGCGGCAAATTATTTCAACAGTGGAAGTAAAATTTTGCTTTTGTATGTTTCATCAAAGCAGTAGTAATTGTATTTATTTATTTTAAATATAGAGCCAACTTCTACTAGCTCCAGCTGAATTCATGTTGAAGGCTTTGACAATAAGTGTTGCCTGTGTGACATTAATTATGAAGACAAGTGATTTGACTGCAACACGTCTAGAAACTCAAGGCATTTCAAAACTTCTATTGTAAATCTTGTTTTGTTTTCTCCTCTGTGGCGCTAGCCGTCAGGTGACGAGCGACGCGGCCCTCGTCCTCCCTCCATGGTGCGCTCCTTCACCATGCCCTCCTCCCAGAGGCCGCTGTCCGTCGCTTCAGTCACCTCTATTTCCTCTGACAACTCCCCGTCCAGGCCTGGATCTGATGGGTAAATCCATCATTCACTCTTTCTCCGGATGTAAATTATCATTAAATGTGACTTTTATTTGTTTACCAGATAATGGTTGGTTGTTAGATCTAACAGTGCAATTTTTTTAGGTTTGTTCAACTTCCGTATTTTGTTGATAGTACTTTGTTGCCGCACCTGTTCATCATAAACAGGTGCAACAGTTAAACTCAAAAAGAGAAGCTCATTTGTAGATTGTCTACACTTGATGAAATATGTTTACAGATGTATTTTACTGCACTTTGGAAGCACAAACTGCAGTTTGTCGGAAGATTATAACATAATACAAAGCCAAAAAAAATTGTCCTTTAAGACAAAAAAGCAACACAAACATGGAGAGCAATTACTGGCTTGATTATTGTCCAGCAGATGGTCAGCGATTGTCTCCACACAGGATAAAACCTCTTAATTGTCACCCCTAAAAATGGTTACATATTATCCAGTGGCTGTTTGAGGACAATGGTGTCCTCATGACCGTTAAGTCACAAAAAAGGTCTCTCCTGAAGCTGGCTGCTCAGACAGCTGTATCCAAGCATATTAGTGGTAAATCGAATAGAAGAAAAAAGTATGGCAGATGCCAAGGGAGCACAATAAAAGCAACCTGGCCTTTCTTAATACCACTGCTGTGTTACACCACTCTGATGCAGTTATCCTTGCAAAAGGAGCTCCACCATCAGACGAACATTTCTGTTTTAAAAATGTTTTTTACACTATGAATTATTTAATATGTGTGTTTCTGAACATCTGATTTTAGTGTTTTTGTGAGCTCATCATTTTTTGAGCAGTTTTGTCGATATTCTAATTTACTCACCTGCCCCGGCTGCTTCCTGACAGAATACAACATTCAGCCGTTCTCGTTCACAACCTGTTTGAACCCATTGGGCGTATTGTCTTTCCTTCAGCTTTGCCTTGGAGCCCCTTCTACCAAAGAAGCTGCACACAAAGTCTCAGGACAAATTGGACCGGGACGAACCAGAAAGGGACCGCAAAGAGAGGAAGAAGGAGAAGAGGAACAGCAAGCACCAAGAGATTTTCGATAAAGAACTCAAGACAGCAGACATTCAACTGCAGCAACCCGAAGCTGTCATACTCTCAGAGACGGTAGTGTTCATTATGTTTTCTGAGTTGGTTATTATTCTATAATTTGTGACTCTTTTTTTACCTTTCCCAGGATTATTTAGTCATCCTTTCTGCCTCTTTGATAAATGTACGGTTAAAAAAATTGATTCCTAGCTGTATTTGTCTTTTTTTCTACCCTTTCTATCTCCTCTGTTCACATTCCGCCTCACCACTGCTCTGTCTATTACAGCAAAGAGGTGTGAATGTACTCTTTATGTCCAGAGGGGATACTCCCAGGCTAACAGCACAGAGCTAAGAGAAGTAATGTAGCTATTTTATGCCTAAAGGGTCAAGATCAGAGTTCCACGTAATAACCGTTTATTTATGTTTATATAGTTGGAACTGATATATTTAACGCTATCATCAATATAGTTCATGTTGTTTGTGTACAAAATTACATGCTGCATTTTCCAGTGTCTCCCTCATAGCCGGGTGTTTGAATTTCACCGATTACGAAGTTATTTGTTAATGTCGCCTGCAGAGCGGAGTAGCCCCAAGGACATTTCTTTTCATATTCAAATTCGAGCCACAATAAAGTAGGGAAAACGCACTCATGCATGCAGATAATTGTTAGTAACCACAAATAACACCCTCCAAACCTACAAGCGCATTTATCTAAATGGGTTTTTCCTCTAGGAATACAAATAGTTGCTTTAATATGTGTGTGGAATGACACAACCACCCCAGAGGAGTTGTGACGCCACATTTCTGCAGTGATATTTCATCCGAGTCCAGGAAAATGTGCTTTAAGTGCCGCTTTATTGACTTGAATGGATTTGGTTTTTCAGTTTCGGCGCACAGTAAAGACTTAATCTTTCATCTTTCTCCACCACTGACCTGACAGATCAGCCCCCTGCGGCCTCAGAGACCAAAGAGTCAAGTTCTCAACCAGATGGCTGGCGATCGCCGTCTTTCTGTCTCACCGGGACCTCCTTCTTCCAACTCCTTACCTGGCCCCCCACCCATTACACCGAGGAACAAATCCACCTTTAGCCTGAACGCTGTTTCAAGTAAGAGCAGTCTCCACTCTGTTCTTTTGATCTTCTCCGCAGTTTAAGCAGTACTTCCCCTCCCCCACTTGTTTCTGAAAGCTGTTAGCTTTGTCTGTCAAGATCAGAATCAAGAAATTTTTTCCACTGTTGACAAAAATCCTAAAATTCTGTATTACCACAGTGTATAGCTTACTTTACTTGTAGAGCAAATCGGAAATATACTGATCACAGATCTGACTGTTAAAATAATGGCAACAACTCAACAAGCACAACACATAAAAATAGTTATGGAATAAAAAATTTAAATAGTTATAACATCAGAAATGTATTTACAACAACTTTAATACTTCTAGAGGGTAAGCATATACAGTTCAGTGTAACCGTAGTTAAAGAAATTAATCAGAAATTATTTTATATTTTGTGGTGAATGCAGTTTGTAGCCATTAGGCTGTGATCATTTTTATGTTTTGACTGTTTAATTAAAACGTGTCCACATTTTGCTCTTACTCATTTCCTCCAATTTAACTCTTAAAGCTGCTGTCAAAATCCAACTAACTGTCATTTTAGTGGTTACAAAATATATAATTTTTTTTAATGCAATGCTTTACATGAAAAAAAGAATTTGATGTCCTTAAAGAAAGTATCACTAATGTCTCTGCTTAGTTCAGCCTGAAATAAAATGAGTTTATAATTAAAGCATGTTTAACTTTTATCAGTGTGTGAGAAATGTAATTATAGAAAAAATGTGTTTTATTAAAGAAAAAGCATTGCATCTTCTTCTAATAGTGTTTTTTAGATGATTAGTTAGTTTTTACAGAAACTAAGACATGTTTTAGCTTTGTATTTGATAGGTTATTTAATTTTGGTGTTTTCTAATGACGTGAGCATTTGAATGTGTGTGTGAATGGGTGAATGACTGATGGTTGTGTAAATCCCTTTGGAGTCTTCTGACATGATGAAGCTCAGGGCATTAAAGAAAGCTTTTTGTTTCACAGCTTCCAATTTGTGAACAAAGACATTTTATATTTTTGCATTAAGTTCACCTTAGATGTGGTGGTGCTTGAAAACTTCATTACTTAGATTAGTGTAACCTGGAACTAATTATTCTACACTAAGCACAGATTAATTAACACATAGTTTTGTTCAAATCTCACTTTTTGTGAACTGAAGTATTCTGTGTCTTGTTGTCCGGGGAGCTGGATGCATTGTAAAGCCCCTAGCAGTCGGTCTCAGTCTTTTAATGTCTTTTGGCTGAGAGCCCTGATCTTACAGAGACCCTCATGAATTTTGTTGACGAATGTCTGCTGATGTTGGCCTTTTTTCTCTCAGGTCTGGAGCTGAACGGGATGGGCTGCAACGACAAGGGGGAGGCCCCTCCTCCCCTGCCGTTGAAAAGCAGCACAGGAGATTACGGCAACCTGCTAGATAATCAAGACTTGACGAGTCCCTCGACTCCTCCCCCGCCCCCACCGCATCAAAGAGTAGGTGTTTTAATTGGGGCCCAGCGTAACTCCCTAATGATGCATGGCACTTGGACTGAAACGAACGTCCGAAGCTCACACTTGACATTTAGTTCAACCTCCACCATAACTCCTTTACCGTCCACCCCACCATTCATCTGTTCTTGCATGTCCACATGCAGGTTTTCACAGTTTAATTTAGGGGGGGTGTTTCCTCCGGTTTTCTGCAATATGTGCCACAGAAGAGTGTAGGCGTTAGTCAGTTAGCTGCCCGTCTGCCCCGCTGTTATTTATGCTGGTCCTGCAAGAAGGCCCGGTGCTCATCCGTGATTGATTGGATGATTACTTTACCTCTCCCATTCATCAGAAGCTCTCCAGCTGTTAATCAGTGACTCATCTCTCCACACTTGCTGACTTCTACTCAAGCCGTCTTCTCGCCTGGCCTGGCCTGGCTGTTAACTAATCTTATTTATCCAGTGTCGCGGCCCGTGGACAGGTAGTAAAACTGAGCACTGGCACACGATGTGGCAGAAGACTGACACTAACGCAGAGAGAGCACCTGTTTCTGAGAGGTTAGTGACTGCCCTTCTTCATTTCCAGGCTTTTATGGAGGGAGAGGCGGTGCTATCGAGGAGCATCACTCCTCATCTGCTGTTAAAGGCAAGAGGCCTGCTTAACCAGCTGAGACATTTTCTGTTTAGACTGAATAAAGAAAAAAAATACCTTCAACATATCTAATGTATTCGGAACAAAATCCACTCCTGTAGTAAATTATTTTTTGCTCTTTATACAGTTTAGGACATACAGCAACCAGCCCATTGGCTCTTGCAGTTACAGCAATACACTTGCCTAAAAATTTCTGCAGAAATAGTTTTTTTGGTAACACTTTATTTGAAGGGGGTTGAATAAGACTGTCATGACACTGTCATAAACATGACATAACACCTGTCATGCACATGAAAAAGCCTTCATGAATATTTATGACTGTTGTCATAAAGCGTCATTCGGTAAATTATGACACTTTTAATACAAAGTTGACATTATTCAAAATGTCTTTGTTATGACAACTTGCCATTAACCAATAAATCATTACTGATATAAATTTGTTATAAAAATATTACTGACTGCACTTTAAAAATTAGGTAACTTTATGTTATTAAAGGTAAAGTTTAAACAGTAATGATTTCTTTTTTTCTTTTTTTTATTATTATTGTTGCGTTTGTCATTATTGCAATCAACACCACAAAATATCATGATAATATGTAGAGGTGAGACTTTCCTAGAGCAGGAACAGGGAATCAGAGTTGAGGGGAAGATGGCTGCAGGGCAGTCCCTGATGATTGACTGGGTTGGTTTTGACCTAAATATATTCAGTAATTAGAACATCTCAAAGTCCAGATATAAATCCAGCTTAAAATATGTGGTAAAACTCCTTGAGACATACCCCAAAAGACTCCACCAGTAAGAATTGACTCAGGGCTTCTTAATATAAATACACACACAAAAAAAAAAAATTCAAAGAATTGAAAACTTTTGAAAACTCTGCTTTGTTTTGATTTGTTACATAAAATCCAAATAAATTCCATGAAAGTCTGTGGCAGCTTCTCCAGGTCTAATTACAAAGTGGGATTCAATGTTAGCCTTTCAGATCTAATGTTTGTCTTACGTTATTACTACGGTGCACTCGTGTGTCAGAACATATCACAAACTAACGCTAACAGCTGAGGTCTGATGACACGTGTCAGAACATGCTCTACAACTTGTCAATCTGCTGCAAATCAACAGTAGTGTCTCGGGACGCCGGTAGTGTTATGTACTGTAATCTCTTCTCAAGAAAGCAGCCGCTCCCAGCTGCGTTCTTGTCTCTTCGCACAGTCTGACACATAACCCAGCTGCTAACTTCCTTTTTTCTGCTCACAGTCACACAACACTTTAACTTTTTTTGAGTCAGTCTTTTTTTTTTTTGTTTCAGATGCTGAACAAAACAGTTTTGTTTAGTCTTATTTGTCTGCATTACCTTGTTTCTTTTGGTACATATATGAATCGAGTCAACTGTCTTTTTTTTTTTTTTTTTTTTTCTTTTTTGCTGGTTTTCAGATTATTTAATAATAAACATCTAAGTCCAGTTATAGTTATGACGTTATGAAGCTAACTTCATAACTCATTCTATTGTATATTTATTACAATAATTGTTGTTTTTATCCCCTTTTGTGCCATTTAACTAAAACAAACACGACTGATTAATCTGATCAAATAAAAGTAACTTCACCGACCACCTTCTTGTAGATATTTTTTGGACTCTTAAAACCATATCTCCTACCACAAACAGTAAGCAAATTAAGTTATGTGTTGTAAGTGCAAACAAAGTGTCTTTAACACAAATATAAATTGGGACAGTGAGGAAAACAGACTGGTTTTTGTACTCTAGTTGGGCTCAAACCAACCAAAACTGCAGACATATTTCTTACCAAACATGTATCAGCTCAGATGGGGCAGGATGTTCCTGTCAGAAGGATGTTTCATGTTGACCAAACATCAATTCCAGTTAGTGCCAACTATTGCCGTTGGCACCTACCAAGGGAGCATTACATATGCCAGGTTTCCTGCAATACGAGGACATTTCACTCCAACTAAACGTATTTTTTTAAACACCATTTTTCTTTGCACATATTGACACGACATTAATTCCTGCTTGCTAGGAAGTTTGCTACAGTCCACACATCACCTCGTACCCACCTTGGGGGAGATAAATTACAGACCAGGTGTCATTTAATATCCACCAAGGGCACATTTGCTATCAATCATGCAACATCTTTTATTGCTAGTGGTATCCTTTTAACTGTACGACTTCATACCCCCGAGGGGAACATTTCATGATAACTATATGTAAGTTTGTCAGTGTGAGCTGACCATATATCAGTTCACACCTGCCTGGAAGCCATTTCGTACCAACCCTTTATAACTTTGTGCCCAGATATCCAGGGGGATATTTTGTACCAACCATTTGTTAGTTCCTGCCTGCTTGAGGGATCTTTCCTACAAATCACTTGTCAATTCATTCCCACCAGGGAGACATTTGGTTGTTAATTGTGGAACATTTTTGCATCCCCAGCGGGATGTATCCTTTTGTCCATACATCATTTCATACCATCAGGGGGACATTTTGTACCAACCACCTATCAGTACAGACTGGTGCTATAAACCGTGTCAGCTGTGTGTCTCCACTTTAGCACACCTGAATCAAATAATTAGGTCATTTGCAGGACTCTTGACTGAAGAGGCTCTTCAGCCATTTGGTTCATGTGTGATGGACACCTAAGAGTTGCAGGACACTGGCCTCTGAAGATCGGAGTCTGGCGCCCGTGCGTCCAGATCCAGTCCTCTAGAGCTGGTGTCCTACGAGTTTTAGATGCGTCTCTGCTTCAGCGCCACTGTTGATGCAAGTGGTCCAACTACTGTACCTCAAAGTTCTGCAGAGTCCTGATAATAAACCATCAATCAATTCAGGTGTGACGAAGCAGAAAAAAGACTAAAACATGCATGAGACCGGTCCTTAAGGACTGACTTTGGACAAAACCACTGTTTACCAACCTTTCTTTGAAAAACCTGCCAGCTGGATGTTTCACACCCACCTCTTGTCACTTCCTACCCACCAGAGGATGATTTGTACCCTCAATGTATCACTATGTAGTCGTCAGACGACATTTTGTACCAACAAACGTGAGAGTTTGAGGCCTTGAAGAGGACCTTTGAATTTGACCTTGCATCAGTTCATACCTACTAGAGAGAGGTTTTGTACTAATCATACATCAGTTTGTACCTGTTAGGGAACATTTTGTCCCAACCACAAGTCACTTCATGCCTACGAGAAAACATTAGGTACCGACCGTATATCAGTTGGTGCATGGCAGAGGGATGTTTTGTAAAAACTGCTCATCAGTTCCACTCCAATAAGTTATGTCTAGAAGCATATCCAAGACACTCAACTGGCCCAACTGGGTATCAGAACCAATATTAAATGAACTAGTGGCTAAAAACAAGTTTATATGTAAAGTTTGATCAATTTTATATCCCTATTATTCACGAAATTTTTTTAAGTAAAGACTGGCATGGGATGGTTTAAGTAAACTGATATTAAATGGGTTTTTGTAGTTTTTGTTCATGTATGAAATGGAATAAATGATAACTTGTGCGTAGGAAATGCTGGCACAGAATAGCAAAGGGGCGCATTGGCTTGGAGTCATCATCCTGTCATTTCTCTCTGCATTAAAAATATTTCTGAATTAAACTGTTTTGACATGAGAGAAATATAATCCCGGGGTTTCTTTTCCTTTTGTCTTGCAGCACATTCCACCTCCTCTTCCTAGCAAGACCCCCCCGCCTCCTCCTCCCAAGACCACCAGGAAACAGGCCTCCATCGATTCAGGAATCGTACAGTAAACAAAGACACTGACAGAAAGACCAAACAGCACACTGACAACAAAACAAAAACATCAACAGTAAACGTTCCCACGGAAAAAGAGAAAGGGAAAAAGAAGGTTGCTTTCACCCACACATCCCTCGCTCCCCGTCCCAGCTTGACAAGATGAATACCTCACCGCCGCCCGCCCCCTCTTATCGTCCTTAAGTCTCTCCTTTAGTCTTTCCGTCTCCTGTTTGATGCCGTCTCCAGCAGGGAGCGCGTTTCACAGATGAATAGTCACTGAACTTGTAGATGCAGTCTACAACCGCCACTTTGCCACTTTGCGCTTTTTTTTTTTTGTTTTTTTTGTTTTTTGTTTTTTTTTATCTTGACATGAGATTGTGCTCAGACAAGATAAGCTGGGACCAGCAGCTTCTCAACACTGACCCACTGTCAATTGAATGAGAGCAAAAAGTTCATTAAAGCATTATTCCTGTCTCTGTTATTCATATTCACCCCCACTATGTACAGAGGTATGTATATATTATGTTATTTTATTTCAGGTCTCTTTGTACGTTTTTTGATCATGTCATTTTTTCTTTTTTTCTTTTTTTTTTTGTATTAACGCATCACTAGATTAGTGGCATTTATATATGAAACAAGAAAAGGGCTTGTAGGTTTGGATTGACAGGGATTTTGAAGGAACCTATCATGAATTTTATCGGTAAAATATCTGGAGTGCACATCCTGCTAACTCTTATTCCATATATTCGAGCATCATTGTTTAGACCATGTCCCTGATTGCTGTAACCTTGGATTTCAATAACACTGACTGTTTCCAGTTCACTACTGACATGACTTCTGAATAAACTTTCAAATGTATGTATTTTTAAAAAGGAGAGATGTCTTTCTCATTATCTGTGCCTACGTGGAGAGACGCCGAAAATAGATGTCTGCGCTTTCTGGAAGTAAAAAAAAAAAAAAAAAAAAAAAAGAAAAAGTAGCAGAACAGCCTGACGATCTTTATGTGCTCTCTCACTTTAACTGAACACTGAGTGGTAAATCTTTCTGCTTCCTTGACTGGCAGCTATCACAGCAGTTTCTGCATCAAACATGCATGAGCTCTGTTTTCAGAAACGTGCTACTCGAGTGAAAGTGGAGTTTCCACGTAGCTGAAAAAGCTCGAATCTTAAATTTGCTTCACCTTGAAAAATAATGGGGCAGTGTCTTTGCTACACCAAAGTTTTCTTTTTTATTATTAATGCTTTTCGATACTAAAAATCTCATTCAAAGCCACGGTTGAAGGTCAGGTAAAAAAAAAAAAAAAAAATGTTTTTTTAAAGCTTTTATTTTATTTTTCTTTTACATAACATGGCGTACAAGTCGGGCTCTCTTCATGCCATATTTAAGGAGAATTCATGCATAATTTGTGTGGTCCCCTATAGGAATTTGTGCAATGAGAAGTAGTTTGTTAATATTCGTATTTCTCTGAATTGAACAACCGTTTTACAAAGACGAGTATAAAGAAAATCAGAATCCAAGTCGAGATGAAGCGTTTCTGGTTCCACGTCACCTAAGGCCTTTTACTAAAGACGGCGCCAGGATCTCCTGCAGCTTCATCATCCTGACTGTCACGACAACGCGCTCTTTGAACTTTTTATCAGTCAACTCAGACGACATGACGAGAACCAGCACTTCTGGAGGTTTTTTTTTTTTTTTTGTTCCACTTGTGGCTGGAAGCTGCTGTAAAATTTTCTGAACCACCTTTGTACATTTGGTGTACGCATATGTGGGCCTTATTTTCTGTGTCACAAAACCAGCTGGTGGGACCTTTTTTGAAGTACTTGCCCCAAGTTGCTCCTGCTCTCCTGCTCTTGTATTCGGCTGACACTTTTTGAGTGGGTGTCTGCCTGAGGGGGGAAGAAACGCTCCGAATGTAGCATCCGTTGTTTGAAGGTGTTTTTATCTGCAGAAGATGTGGCGTTTTAAAGCTCTCTTGTCCTAATTAGGAACTCTGAGTGACACTTTTTCCCCTCTGGTTTTCTTTTTTTTTTTTTTTTTTCATACGAGACCACTTGTAGCTCTTAGTCTTTGTGAACGCATTTTGTCAGATAGTAAAATGCCTCATTATTGGTAGTTGGTAGTTCACTCTGATCAAAATGCACAGCCATGTGTAGTTTCTTCATATACACAGTATACCAATTACCAAAAGCAATAAATAAACAGCAAATCAATTGTCACTGTTTTTTTGTGTAGCTCAGGAGAAAAAATAAATGTAATCTTTATGTTATTCTGCACTTTACTGTACAAAGGGAAATTTCGATGCATCTTAGCACTACCTTGCTGCTTATGCTCGTTCCCGGTGAGCTGTTGGAACTTCATGACATGGTCAAGGTGGTTTTGTCCATTTTGAAAGTGCAGAAAGAAAATGAACCAAAACCAAATGAAGATGTGACATTTTTCTGCATCGTCTGGCTGATTGAACCGAGACGCCTGCACTATTCTAGTGCCAAACAACATTAGATATAGTCTGAAGACTGAAGCTTTGACAGGTGATGTACATTTGTCTTTGAAAAGGTGAGTTTCATGTTTTGTTTTTTCATAAAATGTTCATTTTAAATGTAGCTAGATAATGACGACTGTATGGATTTCTCTCGAGCTAAATTTTGAATTTAGCGACTGGGTTGTTTCAGAAATGCAAAACTAAATCTTACGTTTAACATCTCATTCTCTGGCATTATTTTGAATCCATTTATGACTTTTCATAATGAAAGTCTGATACTGTCATTTACTCATTGTGTTGTCTCACTTGAGAGGGATGGATGTATGGATGGATATTACTTTGTTAGACATGAAGAATGATAAATGCCTGTGACTTTCTGATCTTTTTTTGTATTATTTAAGCTATAAGGCATGTTCCTGTTTGATATTTAAGCAATATATTCTACAGATTGTCAAATTTAAACATTTTTGAAGAGGGAAAATAATTTTTTCCACAGCTCTGTGTTTGGAATTTGATGGAAATGATATTAAAAAGGAGCCGGGTGAAAGCAAAAGGAAACCCCGAGGTAAGAAATAGAAATGTTAAAAAGTTCATAGAATCCCTTAGAAAAATATACTTTGTTTTATAAATCTATGTTAAAAAGAATTAGAAATTAAAGTGTTAAGTTTTAAAATAATTTGCAAAATGTGTACAAAAAGTTTTTTTTTTGTTTTTTATTTTTTTTAAACTACAGATAACATCAAAATTTTCCTGGTGACAAAGATGGACATGAACTAAATGTGTAAATTTGATTCAAATATTTGTACTTTGGCTTATTCTTTCTGTTTGAATAAGTTAGTTGGTAGACTCTTCAACTTTGGCAGGTGATGGTTAAATATATTTTTATCGTTTTTATTATTATTATTATTATTACGCCACCGTGGGGTCAGAAGGGTCATGGTTGATGAGTTTTAAAGCTTCATTTCCTCCACAGTCATTTAAAGTTGTAGAACAATAAAAGTCAAAGCCCAGAGGCGCCCCATTCCTGCTTCTTAAACTACCTTATTGCATTTCAGCGACGTGTCCAGTCACTCCAATCTCTTTGAGAGGGAAATAAAAAGTTTCATCAGTGTTATAATTCACTTATCAAGAATACCCAGCACACTCCCCATATCTGGCTTTGCAATTGAAAAGGGATAAGGAGTGAAGCATTTCAGCTAGTGGTAATATTACATGGTTAACTGGCAGCTTTTTCAATAGGCTCTCTGTGATTTGTGCTCAGCCATTATGCTTTAGCCTCTCTCACTCCTTAAAGTGGAGGCGAAGGGGGAAAAAAAGCAGACTTAATTGAGAGGATTTCTAGAGACTTTGCTGGGAGGAGGGGCTCCTTCTCTTCAGCAGAAACGTATTTACAACGAACTCCATCCTCATCTCATTTGTCATTTCAGCCAGGGATATTGTGTGTGTGTATTTCTCTCCCTGTCCTCCGCGACACACTTTCATTTGCCGAGCGGCAGCAAGCGTGTGCGCTTCTCTTTAAATGTCTCTATCGCATAATAAAAGAGGACAACATTTCCATATATCAGCGTACCTGTCTGCTGTGTTTTTTTTTTTGTGTGGCTTTTTCCTCCCAAATGGAGTCTGGCTACAGACTCTTGTAATGCACTTTGTTAGCAGTTGCTTTTAAACTTTTCGATCTGGCAGACACTTGCAGGATGTACAGTGACGGCACAAAAGAATCACTCCGCACATTCTTTCGATTCTCGGGCTCGTGCTGCATTTGTGTGAGGCCCCTGTAATTTAAAGCTTTGTGGAGCTGACTCTTACTGCAGTGGCAAGTGTTTTTTTTTTTTTTTTTTTTTTTTTTTTTGGCTTCCCGCATTTTTTACTTTTTCCCCTTGAAATTTTTTTCTT